>NW_014554586.1:411255-542319 GCF_001313825.1 Dinoponera quadriceps | reverse complement strand
GGGGGGGGGGGGGGGGGGAAGCCTCCGTTGTCCTCGTCGTGGCGGATGCGCGATCACGACGAGGGGTAGATACGACGGAAGGGAGTGTTGTTATAGCCCGACTATTTCTAGTGCTGTGTTCCGGGGGGGTATCCAAGTGACACATCGTCTCTCGTGCCTTCAGATCCTTTGGAAGGACAATGAAGAAACGAATGATGGGGGGGGGGAGGGAGGAGGGAGGAGAAGAACGAAGAGTTCGCCGATGGTATCTCGACGACGTCTTGGCGGTCGCTCGAAGAAGGGGAAGACGCAAAGGAGGAGGCGAAGGAACAATTGTCTATTAACGATTAACCGAGTTTTATCTTAGAAGAATGTCCACCCGGGGCCGGTCGGGCCCCGAGGAGTCGGAGGAGGAGCGAACGAGGGGGGAGAGCTTTAGGAATAGCGACGAAACAGTTGAAGTAGAAGATGGTTGCGCGCACGCTCAGAGGAAAGAGATCGGTCGAGCAGCCTCGGACTGTCGGGAAAAGAACGAAGCGACTGAATGAGAGCGAGACGGGGAAGCAGTTCTGTGACCGAGACAGTCTCTCTTTCTCTCCCTCTTTCTCCTCTCTTTCTCTCTCTCTCTTTCTCTCCTTCTCTCTCTCTCTCTCTCTTTCTCTCTCTCTCAGTTCAACAATAACAACAACAGTATTAACACGAAACGGGAAACTAGGTACGGCGGATATGTTGATCCGTGAGCATACAGGTTCAGGTGTGATACACCGAGAGACAAACGACTCTAGACGACCTCGAGCGAGCCGAGGGAGGCGTTTTAAACAGTAATAAAAGCCGCTTCGTAGTTCCAGACTGTCGACCTGCTGAAGGCTGAAGGCGGAGAGGAAGGCACGGTAGAACAATGAGGGAACAGTTAGCCACTAGTCCTAGCTAGTCCAGTTTCGAGGGAGTATCAAAGCCACAAGTCGCCTTGTAGCTCTATACCGATGTGCGAAGAGGAACGCGCGAGGGCGAATTAGATAGCAAGGTTGCTGGCTCCTCGAGGGGGAGGAGGAGGATCGACGGGGCGACGAAGAGGCCGTCCGGCAGCTCGACGATCGTAGGAAGCCGAGATCACCGGGGGAAGGTGCGCGGACCGTCTCTCTCGTCGCTCTCGGAACGGCCAGGACGAGGAGTAATCGATAGTAGGCGAATAAAAAATTTTAAAGAAATAGACACGTTAGTTTGTAGAATCGCGCTTCGAAGAAGCGCAGGGTCGGCGCAGGAGGAGGAGAAGGAAGAGGAGGAAGAGGAGAAGCGGACGATGGAAGAATGACGAAGGAAGCTCGCTCGCTCGCGCTTCGGATGGTGCTTCAAGGAAGTGAAGTTTCAAGGGAACCTTTCTCCGTCCGAGGGGGAAGGATTAGAAATGTAGAACGAGGGGAGGGGGATACGTCACCGTTCCGGGTTGCCAAGGAGGCACTCTGGAGGAACGATGGGCGATAGAACAATAGAAATAAACAGTTAGGAACAAATAGGAACCTAATATCTATATATATATATATATATATATATATAGCGTTGTGTGCTTCGGGGTCGGGCTCGACGGGCGACAGGGTGTGTGAGACGAAGAGACTGAGAGGAAGGAGACGGTGGTCGTCGACGGTGGTCGCTGTCGGTACGCGCCGGCGGATACATCGCCGTCGTGCCGGCCGAAACAAGCGTGCACGCGCGAAACAAGACTCCACGAGAAGTTCTGTGTATTTACTGTGTAAATATTAAGCGTGAATACACGCTCGCCGCGGGGGTGCAGCGGGGTCGAATGCAGCGGTGTCCGGCGCGAGTCCCGTCCCGTCATGCGCAGTGGGAAGAAGAGCGCTCGTTTCGGCCATAAATCTCGCTGGACGGTCTGACGATAGGACGAATTGATTTCGATGATTCTTTTTTTTATGATTTCTTCCTTTTTCAATTTTCCCTCATTGTGGACCTGCGAGTTCCCCAACATAATGCCAAAATTCATAATGGCGGCAATACGGCGATACGATCATCGGGAATATTGTGTGAAATCTACACGGGGAAAATATTGTGGTAGAAATTGCCACAGAATTTTGCGACGTTCGACCATAACCAGAATGATCAACGCGAATTATTACGTTGCAATTTTGAGCGATATATTCCATTGTACACATCACCGAAGATTACAACATACATGATAATTTCGGTCATAATTCATGGGTATAGTCCAATTATACAATTTTATGGCAATTTTTGAAAGATTTTCTCCGTGTACGATATTGAATAATTTGATAGCGAATCTGAAGATCAAGTCTTGAGAATTCAAAATGGCAGATTCGATGTGACAGTCAAAAATACAATAGAAATAACGACCGTATTAAATTTCGGTATCTTTGACTGCCATGTCGAATCTGCCATTTTGAGATTTTCGAGATCTGACCTATCGACATGTAGTACTAAACGGAATATGCGGCAAAGTTTCTTTGACCTATAAACTTATTTCGGCACGAATATATCGAATGTCGTAGAATTTCAATATTTTTGACAGGCATGTTGTCATATCCATTCCGTATCGAATTTTAACATTATTTTGGAAAATTTACAGGTCTGATGCAAAGGGAAATTTTATAACGGAAAAATTAAACGAAGAATCTGCGAGATCGGTAAATCATCAGACCGTCCAGCGACTTTCGTCCAAGACGAGCGTCCTTCTTTCCACTGTGCGTCGCTTCGCGGCGGGACGGCTCGCGCTCGACGTTGTAGTCCCGCAACATTCTTGTCTGGCGTTCCTGTCCTTCTCCGTCAGCGTGGTTTCGTCGATATTCAATGTAATATGACCGGAGACGCCGCGTCGGGGTCCCGGCTGTCCGGACAACCAGCGTCCGTGTCGTCCGGTCTAAAAAAAAAAGGGGGCGGCACGGAAAATCAGCGTTCACGAGGGGGATGAGAGACGAGTCCCCGGGACGTAGCGTCGAAGTTACACCGGTAGTCCACTTCGTATTTGGAAACTTAACGATAATAGATCTCGTACAGATAACAGATATTGCACTGGAATTGGAACGCACGAGTCCTGAGTGCCGTCGCGCAAGAAGGTAGACCGACGGTTCGGCTTGGAGGGAAGAGAGCGAGACTCGCTTGAAATTTTCGAGTCTTGGGAAAAATAGTTATATATAATCATATAAAATTTTATATATATATGAATTTTGTCTCTATATGACTATATATATATATATACATACACATATGTCCACACGAAATAAAAATACTGTTGAATGAAAAACGAGAAAAATAGTTTGGTCTAATTGAAGTGTTTACATCGCATGAGCAGCCATATAAACATAAGCATTTATTTCAATTATATTCATATAACAGCATTTTTTTTTTAGATACGGGACACATAATTATACATAGGCATGCAGAGAGACAAAATTCAGATATCCCATTTTTTCCCAGGGTGTTATCCGGCGTATCGAAGCCGTTTTTTATTCCGAAACGATTATATGGATTTTTCCAACGGCTCTTGTCGGTTATCCCGCGCGAAGATAGTCATGAGAACTTGGAGGAAGGGCGAATGACTCGAAAAGAAGGTCGACGGGGACCTCCTTTTGCGAAAAATATGGTCAATTCTTCGTGTTTCGGGTGAGAGATTAGTTCGAGCGTTTTTAACATTTCTCTGCCTTTTATTCTCTTTTTCTCTCTCTCTCTCTCTCTCTCTCTCTCTCTCTCTCTCTCTCTCTCTATTTATCTTGACTCTCACATACGAGGTTTCGTATCGCTCTCTTCTCGAGCCGAGCCATCGATGTAGCGCCGACGTGAGTCTTATCAGGTCGTGCTGGACGCAGCGAGTTATACGCGAGAGGTATTCGAGAAGTAGCTTTCGGCCCATTGAGATAACGTCACTGCGAGAATGCACCGATCTCGGCTTTCTTTTCAATAGCTCAATTCCTGAATTCTGTAGCATTCCGAATTTCAGGCACGATTTGGATCGAAGACTTGATACGTATACCTACTCTAATTTCTGAAGAGTCGAGGAAGTTTTGTATATTTTTTTTAAGATCGCGAGTACAAAAAACCAGGATGGAAAGAAGATATCGTAATGATTCAATGTGATCCGTGCGACGAAGAGTCAAATTAAAAGGATCAGTATCGCACGAATGATCCTTCTAATCAACAGATATCGCGACATTCCGCGTGTCTCTGTTGAAAAAAGAAACCATGCGAGAAACGAACAAAGAGACCATTCCCACGGGAATCCATATAGGAAATTCAAAATCCGTATATTGGAAATTTGAAATCCATACAGGAATCCACATGGGAATTCACATGGATTGTTACCCGAGACTTGGGTTTTTGGTTTTTTGGGGAGATCATGGGATTTTATATTAAATATGGTTCATTTTCTCAACTCACTTTTATTGATAAAAGCGTTTCTAAAAGCTTGGGAACCAACCTGATTGGCTCAGAAGCTACATTTAAAGCACTTTTATCGATAAAAAGTGAGAACACGGGCCTGTATGGATTTCCTACATGGATTCTCACCTGGTTTTCTTTTTTTCAGCAGGGGTACTATTGTCATCATAATGCAAGAAAATAAGGTGGTACCATTCTCGAGAATGTGCAGTCGTCTAATATAGCGGCTGCTCTCTTTGACTAATTAAAAACTTGCCCCAAATTGTAAAAAGCAACGTGGCTGCTAAGAGTAACGTGCATTTGGATTATCTTTTACTCCTTGCTAATTAAAGTAGGGTTAATTATTTATTATCATTTTATCTTATATTTTACCTTGTATATATTCTTATTAAATTACGAACTTTCGCATATTGTTCTTACAAGTTTTAATTTTGTTTGTATTTCTGTCATACGTTTTCACCAATACTGTATCTGAATTTCGCGCTGATTTTTGGAGCAAAAAATTAGTTCTTTTATTATTCTGCTATTATTATACACAATGGTACACCTTAGTCCATATTCTGAACTCTTTTTTTTATCGATAAAAGTGTCTATAAAAGTGGCTTAGAAACCACCTGATTGGCTGAGAGGTCACATTTGAGACACTTTGATCAATAAGAGAAGGTCCAGAATGTGGGTCCTTGTCTTCTTACATCGTGATTATCATCGAATACCACAACGACACGTATCATCTACTTTTATTAAGCTCGGAAGATCAACGTGCCTTCAGTTGAATTTCCGGAAACGACCACCCCCCGAAAGCCACCGCGTGTCGTGTCGCGCTTCTCGAGCGCCTCTCGTATTTTCTATACACACATATTTAGAAATACTCCGAAGAGAGGACCGTAGAGTCCTTAAAGTAAAGCAAAAGGAAAACGCAAAAGGCGAACGACACGGCTTATAGTTTCGAGCGCAAGAAGCGTTTCTCTTGTGTGATATAAAATTTGTACGCAGACACTCTTTATTGTTGAACATCGATCAAATGATACAGCGAACGGGAGAGACGAAGAAGACAGCCGTAGCTGCAGAAAATATCGCTAAAATATCGCGCGACTTAGCTCTTTGCACGCGCGTCGCACGCCCATCGCGCGATTGATCGCGCATCGTCGTAACTGACTTCGTTATTTTAATTCACATCAGATTAAAAGTAATTAAATTGTCCTTTCCGCGGGGAAATTCTTCACGGGGAGAGATCGAGCGTAGTTTGCATTACTCGAATTTTACGATTTCACCATTAATTTTGTCAGACAACGGAGGATTTCACGACTCGGGCGATTATCTCGGGACGGAAAGTGCGAGTCAATCGCGTCGGCCGAGGGCGACGAAGGAGTGCAAGGGGCTAAAATCGGAATTTCCTGTCGAGAATAATTTCGCACACTTTAGCCAGCCAGTGGACTGATCGACATTAAGCAATATATGCGAAGAAAGAAAAAGTTAACATAGATACGTATGTAATTGAAGGCATGAATATGGTAAAGCGCGTCAATTAACGCGATCGGTCGCTCGATCAAGTCGGAAGACTACCTTAGTCCCTTCAATGAGCAGATTATTTGTGAGATGTACCCAAAAATTGATTTCTATATTGTTTATAAATATTCCATGTACAAGCTGTACCAAGCTCGCTACTTCTTCCCCCGCCGACGCATCCTTTGCAGAGAGAGAGAGAGAGAGAGGGAGAGAGAGCAACTAAATTCTCCTCGACGGAGATTCGAAGAAAGTTTCCCACCTTCCCGATTTCTTTATCCTTCAACCGAAGTGAGTTGATCTCCTCTTCAGTCGCGGGATTTTCACTCGCCGAGAAGAAAAGCTTTCGAATTTCGGTTTCCGAATCGTCTCTGCGTAGACGGAAAAACAACGGCGAGATCTGTTTTTCGTTCTCGTTCCGGAGGTAAAACACACGAAGATGCGGTCAGCATTTGGTGCAGCTTGCGCATAAAGTTACAAATAATTGTCCCAGCATTATATATAGAAAGTAACTTAGAAGGGAAACACTTCCCGCGAGACACACGTTGTATATAAAACTTTCTTGATCCTGTAAAAAGAGAGTGTAACATGCTTTTTATACAGATATCATTCACCGAAGATCTTAGAAGAGGGTCCCGCTTTCATTGGTTTAACGAGATACTCTCGGGGACGGTGAGCGCGCGTGCTCGTCGTCCGATTTTTTCAAGTAAGACGTAGTCGAATTGAATAAACTCTATCTAAACATCAAACTAAAGTGACGATCGATTAATATAAATATATATACATATATACATATGCAGTAAATATATATATATCTCTCTCTCTATCACGCGAGAAATAGTTAATTTATACTCCGGATCGAGAATCCCGAGTGTAGTTTCGAAGACTCGGAAAAAAGATAAACTGGTTTTTTCTCCAATTTCTTCGCGGATTTCTTCTGCGATTTCCGTCCCAAGGGTAGAAAAATTCGTTTAGGAAAATTTACTTCGTGTGTTCGGTTAAAATCTGCTTCATTTACAGGGTGTCTACTACCTGGAAAAGCCTGGAATTTTCCGGGGATTTGTTTATGTCTGAAAAAATCAGGAAATTCTCGGAAAATTTTATTGTAAACCAGAGAATTTTAAATAGACATTTGTCTGCGTATTATCACGTCCTTCGTATAGACAATGTTGTGTGGTTGATTGAATTTTATTTAATAATATTTTCTTCATTAAAAATCAGAAAAAAATACTTCAGAATTTTTCGACTTGATTATTAATTAATTTTAATTTTAATTAGTAAGAAATGGCGCTATATGAGTCGCGTAGGTGCGAACTTATTAATATTCTGCATGTATATACATTTAAGGTTGTTTTTAAGTTTCTATTTAATATTTAAATATTAACAATTTTTTTATGTTTATAATAGATTCTTTTTTGTTCTGTATCTACGTGTATAATTTAAATGCTTAATTATATCGCTGTAATGTTTAGAGCACACTGATTTTACGATTAACACGATATTCAGTATTGAAGACAACGATTTCGTGTTAGGTGCAATTTTATTTAATTAAGACGTATTTATTTTAATAGATTTATAAAAGTTGCATTTTGTACCGGCTATGCATTACATAATTTTTTGTTAGTAATTTCTGAAAATAAAATTTGAAAATGTTACGCAATATATAGTATTTATTTTTTAGAATCCTTACAGTTTCTTTCAAAATTTTTCGAATTTAATCGTTGAAATTCGAGTGACAATTTTATTTTATGATTTGTAAACTTTTACGAATGGAAAATATTAAGGACTTTGAACAATGAAGCTACATTCATTTGCAAGATACATTTAAAAGTACTTTAATTTTGTCTGGAATTTTTAACACATTGCCTGGCAGATCAGGGAATGTTTTTCGAATAGAAACCCTGATGTTTTACTTTGTTCCGCAAAGAAGATAAAAAATTTAAAAAATTCGCGGAAAAATGGGAGAAATAATCGGGTTTTTTCCGAGTTTTCAAAACTATAATCCCGAGGATCCTCGCGACAGCATTTCCGCGAAATTTACGTTAAAGATTACGTTACTTAGAATAAAGGAGCCGCGCGCGTTTCCGTTTATTTATTTTCACACGCACGATTTTGTTGTTCCGAACATGTATCTTTTCTAGCGCCCGCACGAAGCAACTATACGACCGCGAATTGAGTTTTATCGTGCGTAGTTAGCGCCAAAATATCAACATTCGATCGATCCCCTGTGATGGAAATTAGCAGGGGACGTTTTGATTTCCACTCTGACGTGCCGCTTTGTACGCAATTAGCGTAATAATTTCGCAAATGCGTCACGAATTACTGTTGTCACGGCTTCGCGTAATTTCATCGTCGTCATTTATTATTTACTTATCGTTTAGCGAGTTATTATTATAATCGATAGCCCCCTCTCGGCCGTGCGCGCAAGAAAGTCGTTATTTTTATCCTTGATGTGCGTGTGTGCGAGCGCGCGGAAGAGGGAAGGGAGCGTCGCGCGCCGAGGATTCGAAAGCTTCTGTTTATAAAACAATGCCAGTCCGCGTCATCACGTCCTCGCGAGAGAATAGGCGGACCACGAGGATTTGTTGGGAATTCACTCTGCGCGCGCAAGATTGAATTTCTCTGCATCCCAAATCGGGATACACACACGCACGCACGCGAACGCGTAATCCGCTTTCCTCGCTTTGTTGCTCCTGCGTCTACTCGCGAATCAACGCTGTTTTATATCACGAGGAGAATATCAAGTGGAGAGACAATTCGTTTGATAATTTATTTCGTGCCTGGATACGAGTTGGAAAATAAAAAAAGAAATGCCCAGGTGGAACGAATTAAAAACAAATTTCTTAAAGATGTCCGAAAGATATCGAAAAAAAAAATTAGAACGCCTCTTAGATGTCTTTAAGACGTCTCTTAGACATTCGTTCTGCCTGGGTGGATGTGAAAATTACCATCGAATTTCCTGATCTCAGGATCGAACGCCCTTGTTCCGTGCGCACGTTCGGGGACTCGCGGAATTTCACGCAGAAAAGAATTCCCGCCGATTCTCCTCCCGATCGCGGCTATTCTTCGCAGGGGTTGCACTAGACACACACGTACTCCTACTCTAGCGTATCTCGATGAAGTTTTATTCCGATATATATATACGTATAATACACGTCGAAAAAAAAAAAAGAGAAAAAAAGGAAAATTGCCTGTCCATAGTGTTTATCGAGTGGCCGTTTGTATCTCGACGTATCAGGACCGCCGGCGGAATCTTTCCGCGGAAGGGTAACTTTGTAAAAAAAAACAAAGGGAAACAAAAGACAGACGACACATGAGATCTAGATCGAACCTAGGGCTTTTCTCGTTGATACTTTCAAGCTTATGTAGAACTGTTTCTTAGGGTTTTCAACAAATTTCTTAAGAATAGAATAAAAATCCGAAAGAATTTCGTACGACAAGTTCGTTTAAGCTGTATCATTTTTGACTCTCCGTATATATATTATCCCGTTTCCAACTCTGATCCTTCGGCGTTCGCGACCCGCACTCGTCCCCGCGCATTCGAAGAGTCTCGGCGGCGAAAAAGCGAGGGAGACCGAGAAAGAGAGCGAAATTTTAGGGGGGGCGAAGGAAAATTGAGGGATTTATCTTTGTTGGTCTTGTAACTTCGGTTTAATCGTGACACATAATTGGGTAGGTTTATACACTGCTGGCGTTCTCAACGAAACTCATACACTTCCACTTAGTTTATATTCTTCGGTGGAAGATACTATACTGTAATAACAGACCTCGTTAGGAATACATGCTACCCTTATACAAATACGATTTTTCTCAAAGAATTTCTCTGAAAAGTTTGCTCGCCTCTAGATTATGGATTCCGACAGCTCGAAATGTTGCGACTTGTTTTGACGTAAGTATGAATCGGCTGGCTCAACCGAGGATCGGCTCTGATCCTCGAAAGATCTTGAAAAAATTTCTCTAGACGCGAGATCAGGACTTCACGATTTATACCTTGAATCGAGAAACAGAACTATCACCGAAATTATTCCCAAACAGCCGTGAGGAGAGAAAAAAAACATTCACCGCTTACGCTAATGTTACAAGTTGTTAGTATGTTATGCTCCGACGACTGCGTCAACGAAAATCAATTTAATTATGCTTCACACATCGATGCTGTTCACGCACGATGCAGAGAGAGAGAGAGAGAGAGAGAAAGAGGGAAAGAGAGAGAGAAACATTCGACACGAATGTTGATTCTTTATGCATTTTCT
Organism: Dinoponera quadriceps; assembly: GCF_001313825.1. Classification (NCBI taxonomy): domain Eukaryota; kingdom Metazoa; phylum Arthropoda; class Insecta; order Hymenoptera; family Formicidae; genus Dinoponera; species Dinoponera quadriceps. The sequence continues at coordinate 532,186 of NW_014554586.1, read as the reverse complement.
TCCGCGTTCGGTCTGATTGGCAGCAAATATTGAAAAATTTCAAAGGTAGAAAAATGTAAGATGCGCGAAGGAGAATGTAAGATAACGCTGCGTCGACGAGGAAACGTTTGAAACGTCTCTCTCTCGTCGACTTCTATAAGCCCCCGTCACATGTAAAACAGCTCAAAAAGATATTCCTTCTTGCGCAGCTTTGCTGCAACTTGAGGATTGAAACGAGAGAGCCTGAGAATATATCTTTATACAAAGTGAAGTTATAGAACTTGCAAACTTCCTTCGAACAGCTATCGGAAAGATGGGGTTTACCTCTCCCCCCGATATTTTTTATATATTGTATATACATCTCTACACACTCTGTGACACATTTTGAAATAATCTTCCTTACGTCCAGCGAAGTTTGAAGAAAAAAAAGAACAAATTCCCGGGAAATCTTAAACTAACAGCGCACATTGAAGAATCCTTATTTGCCCTACACATCCTACACATTTATATCCTACAACACATTTTAAACCCATGGTAGAATCAGAAAAACTAGTTCTAAACGGCCCGACAATGAGTCTCTTCTTTTTCGCTGAACCGACTGCACCAGATTGTACTGGTTATTCCCTCCTTTTTTTCCACCAAGTCTTAACTATATATCTGTCTCTTTTTAAGTTCTATAAGTATACATTAGTTCAGCAGAGAACAGACCCGTTCCACTGAAAACGTAGCTTTTACACGTCTACTTTTATCCTACACATTTTTTTACGCGCTTCTCGCGAAGATAGATCTAACGAATATCTAAATCTAATTAAACTAATTAAATCAAAATCTAATTCGCTGCTTGTAACATTTCTTCCGCGTTTTGCCTTATGCTACAGTAGTACAGTACGTGCAAGCGCACGCGCGTATCCATAGATCTACTTATAATTTATATCGTACAAAAACATTCGAGAACATATTTATATATCATGATACAGCAAACTCTGGTACGATACCTTGAAAATAAATCCTACGAAATGTTTAACTGCCTCACCCTTGATTCAGCACGTACAGTTGCAAGTGGGTTGTAAGTGGGAGTGTAAAACTTACACATTATGACAGATGATTCGCGCACGGATGACCGATGACGACGTGACGCTTGCGAGTGTTGACGCCTCGCGATAAAATTAATACACATTTTATCACTATTTCCGCTCACAAATTCTAATTCTATTTGCCCACTTTTTCTTTTAATTTTATTCGCAAAAAAGAAAGAGGTAACCAAAAATCCACTATTGAATATTAAATCATTTTGTACCGTCTGATCAATTGTAAAGTGATACTGTTCGTATAAATCGATTAAAGAATTCAATACAATTTCGTACGACTTACATTCAAGTTGTCAATTAAGTTTTAATTAAAAGAGAATGGGTTAAAATCTTTCGAGACTTCTCTTCATTTGACTTTCTCATTACTCTAAATTGACGGTAAAAGGATGCACGATGGAATACGCAATTCCATCGGGACATTTCATTTCAGTCCAATTCCATTACAGTCGCGTTCAGCAGATCCAACGATTACACGAGATGTTGGAGTTGTTGGAGCAGCGCAACTGAATTTGGCGTGAGTATAACATACCATAGTATTATATAATCAAATCAAATTCAGCCAATACGAGAAAATAAATATTCGGTGCACCTGCTGAACGCGATTATCGATCTAAGTCAGTGGTTCCCAAATTTGTCCAATTGATTGACTCTTCTTTAATAAATTTATTCTCCATTTCATATGTAAAAATTTGTTAAAGAAATATACATTTCATTGTATATGTATAATTCTCACATATATGTATATATTCTTAAAAAGAAGTGAGGAAACAAACATTCGCGTATGCGAGAAAGCCTGGCAAATTTGGGAACCAATGATCTAGAGTATTCATCGCACTTACACCTAAGCTTATCGATAGTTTTACACAAGCTCACTGAAAAAGAAGAGATCAAACCGTAAACGGAGAATATTAATGTTTTCGTCTAATATCATGTTTTCTATTTCTGAACTAGGTTACACTTTTCATCGTTAGAACGAGATAAATGGATATAACTTAACATTGAGGGGAAAAGAAACGAAGTTCCAGTGGGATCCTAGTTCGGCAACAGAAAACAGACCAGACGGATGAAACTAGAACAGGCGTGGCCAACTTCGGCTTCGGAGCCGCGACGCTTCTGCTCTCAGTCCTCTCGCGAAGAGAGATGGAGCGAGATGGAGGAATGGAGGGATGAGACAGACGCTGAGGCATCCTATAGGGAACATCGGCGTTTGAATAAGAAAGTGCTCCGTTGGATGAAGTTGGCCACGCCTGAAGTAGAAGCTAGCTTGTAAAAACCTACGGCTTAATATAAATAATATATTGTTAATACTAAAAATGTAATTTGTAGCTATCCTCCCTTTGCCCTCTCCCCCCACCCTCTCTTTCTCTCTCTTTCTCTCCCTACCAATCGGCAAAACAATAAGAATAACAAAATCCGTGATCGTTCCACGTTAACGCGCCCGGACTGTCGCGTTTTCCTCGAAAAAGTCAGAGTAAATAAATAAAAAGTATAAAAAGAGAAATGCGTGTGTTGCGAGATGTCTCTGTTTGCCGTGTGGGGTCGCGGATAATACCATCGAATCAATCAGTATCGTCTCTTTCTTCATGTGGACAAATATAGTCGGTGGTAGTCGTTCGCGCCGAAGGCGCAGTTGCACTTGGGGCATTTCCGTTGCCGCGTTTCGTAACGCGTACGCAGACAGTCCCAGCAAAACACGTGGAAGCACTTAGTGAGAACGGCGTCTTTACGTTTCACTTTGCAGGACGGGCAGGTGAGCGTCTCCTTGTATTCACGCAGCTCCTCCGCCATCACCTCGTCCAAGGTCTCGGCGAGTTCGATCTTCTTCATACGCTCGACCTTGCGCCGGAGTTGCGCTATCTCCTCCTGCAAGCACATTTGCTTGATTAAATAAATCGGCATGGTGGGTGGTCACGTGTATGTATGATTTATGAACGAGGAAACGAAGCAACAATTTTGAGGAAATGAAAATCTGGGGGTAATAAGAGGAGAGAAAAAAATTAAGTATTTTCAGTTTGCTGCAGTTTTTCAGTTCTTGTTACTTGTACCAATCACCTTACACTTCATCTTATCTTTACTAATACTTTCATCTCTTATCTATCTTATTCTACCAATCACATATATTTGTCTTCTTTTTTTTTCATCTTAACTTTCAGAACTATTGTACAATGTAACAATGTAAATTCTAGGAAATAGGAATGTACCTGCAATCTTTTAGTCTTATATGCTTCAGCTTCCAAGGAGCTTGTCTTCTCAGCCACCACCTGTTGCGCTTCTTTCATTTGGGAATGATACTTTTCTATAACGAGAATTGCGTTAGTCTCTCGCTGACAACAATCTGTATAAATTACATGTGTCTAGCTGTTGTATCTTTAGAAAGTTGTAAGATGAAGTGAGTTGAGAATTTGATGACGAGTCGAGAATATTAATATTAATATTTCCGCAAAATATTTATATTCTTTCCAACGTTACTCATCTTTTCGAATAATTGCAGATTTTTTGTAAGGATTTCTCACAACAAATATTACGAAAGAACTTTATTTCTCTGTTAAAGACACGCTTGGCGCTTTTTCCCACATATGTATAGGAACATAATTTGGTTTGACGAATGCTAAATTTACGGGTGGTCCCTTTTGGCTGAAATGCGATGAAAACACGACAACAAATCTTACAACCTCCCTAACGAATAACAAGCCTCACCAAGATGGAGCTTAAGATCGGCGGCCGATTGCGCGCTCTCTATCGCTTTTCGTTTGTGCATCTCCATCGCTTGCTGTCGCAGAGCCAGCTCCTTCTCGACCGTCGCGAGAGAATTCTGCAGCAGACGTTCCTTCTCCTCCAGCTTTCGCACGACCACATTGGCCGCCTCCACCTGCGTGGTCAACGTGGAGACCTGCTCCTTCAGCACGTCCTTCTCCTCGCGCGCTAGCTTGTGCAGCTGATTGCTCTTGATCCTTTCCGTCATCAGCTTGAAATTCGCGTCGTCCTTCTCGCGCAGCTGCTGTATCAGCCGCGAGTTCTGCTCCTGCATATCCTCGAACGCCTGTCCCGTCACCTCCATCTCGTTCAGAAGCGCTTCCTCCTCCTGCAGCCACACACAATTCTGTTCAGTGTTACACCACCGTTCGCGTGCACTACAAAGACCAAATAAAGTCGTCTGCTTCCTGGTGACCAAAAACTTCCACACAATATTACGAAGAACAACGCGAGATGCCGATCATCGCTTGTCGCCTGTGTATACGACAGCTACGGCAAACGCTGGGAATTCTATGAGATGCGATCTACCTGTTTCTGACAAGCCACTTGACGTTGCAGCGTGTACGCCTGATCCTCCAACTTTTTAATTTTTATCTGCGCGTCCTCGTCGGCCAATTTCTTACGCTCCTCCCGTTTACTCTCCTGTGAATAAGGATACGGTATCATTCGCCATGTTATATCACGTTGTATCGCTGTGGTAACGATCACATGTAACACGCGTCGCGCATGCGTGACGATGTATACGAGGGGAAAGGATCGTGACGTACTTGAATCTTCTTGATCTGCTGCCGTAAGTCCTCCAACTCCGCTCTCGTCTTACGTTCCGCGGCCATCAACTGCACTTTGTCGCGTTGCTCTTTCCCGACACCTTTGTACATGTCCAAAAGAAGTTTCATCTCTTTCATTTCGTTCATAGCCTTCCTGCAATCAGATCAGCTTATCGTCATTCTCGTCTTCTAAAATTGGCCATAGTTACGCAAAGAAGGATCCAACCCGCAAAATTACGATTTTTGAGATTTTGTCACCAATAAGCGTAGTCTATCTGAATAGGCCTGAAACATATCTGGATTTTGTTGATCCTCATTAAGAAAGTTTATAGTAGTAAATGTTACAACACATTTTATTTCCGTTCGATGGTACCGGACGACCCATGCTCGAACTTTTAACGGGCCTTCTTTTCTTCTGAACAAATTGATTTGAATATAAAAGAGCCTTGTAACTTTCATACATTCATGTCAGTCTTGAAAATGCTTGATATCTCTCTCAACGTACTTCAGTTGTGCCTTCAAATCCCTCACGAGCTCCGACTCCGCCATTTTTGCGTCTTTGGTGCGATGCGCCGGATCGCGATGCTCGGTTTTTACCGACTCCTTCTTGATGTCTTTCTCGCGTTTGATGTCCTTCTCCTTCTTTATGGTGGGCGAAGTTAACGTTAGAGAATCGGAAGTCCCTTTGCTGCCCTCACCCTCTCCCACCTCGATAGTTTCCACCTCCTCGTCAACAACTTCCCTCTTTATGGCGACACCGCTCTCTTCCTTTATCTGTTTGCCAAACGTTAAAAGCGGAGGAGAAACAGCATGAGTAATAATCGGCAGAGAAAATCTCTCGCTCGTTATAGTTTATACAATTCTTTATACATTGTGTTACCTGCGTAGAACCCGGCAAGGAGTTCGAAGTATCCTCCTCTTTCCCACTGCCGTCCGAATTGTTCCCTTCTTTGTTTTCCTGAGACGTTTGCTGGCCTAATTTCGCCGTCAATTCCTCCACTTCCTTTTTCAGCTATAACATTCAACGTGATAAACGCCGAGGACATTGTGGAACAGTGTAATTTAAACCTACAAATTGAGACAATTTAGTAAGTACCCGTGGTATCTCGGTGGAGGCTTCCTTGTACTTTCGCTTGTAACGAATCACCTCTCCTTTCAACTGCTGATTGTGATTCTGCAGGGAGGTGATAAGATGTCGCATCTCGCGATTGATCGGGCCCGTTTGCTCGTTAGCCGCCAAATTTTGCTCAAACTCGATGCGCAACATCTCGTATTCCTTGCGCAACTGCGCTAACACGTCCTCCAGCTGTATGCATTCGCCGCGCAGTTTTTTCTGCGCCAATAACTCTTCGCTCTGTGCGAGTGAGAACGAGATTTCATATGAGATAAGAATGGGAAAATTCGAATCTACCAATTTTAAGTTACACGCGTGAATCTCCTTTTACATACGAAGGACTCTCACCTCCATCATCTCGATGTGACGTAAATGAATATTCTTACTCGACTGCAACTGTTGACGAGCGTCATCTAATTGCGTCTTCAATTGCATAGACTCGTTGTACAATACGGAGAACTGCGATTGTAGACACTTGTACTCGGTAGTTTCCACTATCACTGACTCGGGCAGTTGTCTTATCTATGACGATAAATTCATTAGAGCTCTTTATTTAGCCATAGTTGTGCGAGAAAGATCCACATGGAGTACGTTTGAAGAAAAATGAAGATGAATATTTGATACATAATTTAGAAAGTATAAATAGCACTAAAGTTCTTCACAATCGTTCAAGAAGTCAAGCACGAACCATTTTCTTTTCTCTATGAATATTCATGAACAAGCCTAAAAAGTAAAATCTTTTAAAAAATGGGTAAAAAAGACGCAAATAGTAAAGAACAGTACGGCTGGTGGAAAATAAAAATTGTTTCTTTAATTAATCTCAGGCATCCAGGTAAAGGTTTGAATTTTTTTTTGCTTTATGGAGAAAGATATATAGACCAACCATTGATAACAAAATCTCGAAAATTATAATTTTGCGAGTTAAATAATTTTTACATAATTGTAGCTATTTATTCCACGCTTCATCGTGGCATAATTAAGACTGCGGAACGATCATAATGCACTCACATCCATTTTCAGTTTCTCCACCTCCTTCAAAGTGTCACGATGCTGTTGGTGCAACTTGTCCAATTCCTGTAATCTATTATTAGCCAATTCCCGCGTCTCTTCCAGCTCTCGTTGCAAATCATCAAGCTAATACAAATAAAAAAAAAAAAAAAAAGGGAGAAAGAGAGAAAGATAATGAGATATTACAAATAAAGATGATTACAAATAAAGATTACTATCATTTCATTTTCAAAATCAAATCAAATTTTCGAAATGAAACTTCTCACCTTGGTCTGTGAAACACTGGACGCAACCAAAGTGCTAGGTTTGTTGCTGCCTTTCTCGTCCGTGCCGTGAATTTGCTGGAAGGCCTTCAACTTTTCAATTGCTTCTCCGAGATGGTGTTCCAACTTATCATTCCTTGCTCGCACTTTGTTCAATTCGTATTGCAGATCGTCCACCTGATTTCGCAATTCTGCCGCGAGCGTATCCTTTCCCGTTATAGTGTCCTGCAGTTCTGACATCTGCAAAGATACAGATTAAGGTTGTACTACACCTGTTGTACCTTTTGTTCTGGAAATTCCCGTAAAAGAAACTTTAAGCATTTCTAATTATTATACACCTAATTTCTTAACGATACAATATGCTATATATATCAACATACAATATCAAAATATTTGATGGGAAATATGAGAAAAAGATAATGTTTTACTCGTCTCAGAGGCTAAATGTTCTTTCTGAGCTTTATATCAAGATTTTCCTGCATTATTTTTCTAAATTACCATATTACCAGCTTTCCAAAATTATCGGGCAATTTACTGAGTAAGTTGTATCATGTTCATCTCTAATCTAAAGACATAAAAAGTCGTTATATCGCATTACTTTCAGTGAAATGGTGTGGTACTTCTCGTGCAGTTGTAAGTTTATCGCCTGTAGATTTCTATTTTCCGCTTGTATCTCCGAATTGGCACGGCGCACGACCTCGTCGATGTTCGGCGCCTCGTCTGCACAGACAAATGACAAGTTGAAAATCACACATCAGAATGAATAATTCCGCATGCACGACCGAACGACAATTATATTTACCCCCGTCAAACTCCCCTTTGAGAGCAAGGGTGATCTTTTCATTTCTTTGAGACAAACGATCAAATGCCTGTACAACTTTAGACACTGCTCGCTTAGATACCTGTACTCGATTTGCCAATTTGTCATCCAACTCCTCTTTGTCCCAGGAGGATAATTGCATGAGAAATGACGTCGTGGCCTCGCTCTCGTCTGCAACAAGAGGATGTAACTTGGAAAATTGTCACACATCAAATCACTGCTTCATGTCGCTTCTTCGTGGCGTCTTCTTTACTTTTATTTTCCGACTCATCTGCGGTTTCGGCATCGAATCTCTGGAGTAAAACGCGTATATCTTCATTCAGCTGATTCCAATATCGATTAACTACATTAAGTACCGCATCATCCTGCATTTGACGTTTCTCCAATTGTTCAATACGTTGTCTCAACTCAGCTTCCATCCTGTGTCTTTGTTCCAGTCGCTGAAACCAACAAAGATTTATACTAGATACAATGCTTACAAATTAAATCACATATTAATACTAATTTACAATACAGTTTGGATGCAGCTAAGTTCAGAACACAGTCGATAGTCTATTAATGAGAGAACTTATATTTGACTAGATTGTTCTCTAGGCGAGTCCAAATCATTTTGATCTTTGCTGTGTACATGTATATATTGCATATGGTTGCACAAATACAAAATATCCAAACCTGTGCCAGTTTCTTGTTCTGAAATTGCAACACCTTCATGTCCATCTCCTCTAAAGTAGATATAGGTCCGATTAAAATCGGCTCAAACTGTACTTTCTTGATGGGTGGTTGGGAACTGGTGTCCCCGTTGTCTGCTGATCTCTTCATCATCTTTAGATGTGATTATGCCTTTCCTGCAAAACATATCAGTATCTGTTTATGCTGTTTACAATACAGAAACATCAGAAGCTATATAAATATCCAAAAGACTTGACATGAATACCACAAAAGAGATAGAAAGTACACATTGACTTATGTTAGGTTAACAGTGTTCAATTTATTGACTACCAAGTAGGTCTCTACAAACGAGAAGTAATCATAATTTTACGCAACTATTCGATGACAATGATCTAAGACGTCACTTTGAATTTTCTATTCATTTTATGCCAAGGCAAATGCAAGTTACATCGAGTCACAGGAGCAAATTGTGTGGAACTTCTGTCGGTTATCCCGGAGGCTGACCGAACACAGGTGAACGACAAGTTAACGACCTTCCGGCAGTCTACAGAACATGTTGCTGCAAATGGTTATGAGATGCCCGAGCTTCCTTCTGACCGTCAATTTCCACTGATCGAGCGATGCCCGAGGGAAAATCAGAGAGTCTAGGACATCTGATGCCGAACCATTTTCATCATGGCCGTGCGCGCGGGTACGAACATACCTTAGATATAAGCTTGACTAAGCACGCCCAAGGTCTCACTGCCACGTTCCGTAATCAATAAGTTTCTCGCATTTACCGCCGCTACATCATTTTCCGATAGACCAGGTCTTCCAGGCCAGGCTTCTCGCAGCAAATGCCTGCATCTTAGCTTAACGAGAGCTCCTACGGATCCGCCTCATAAAATAAGGTGCCCTACAGAAGAGGTGACGTTTATAGGAGGGTGGCGCCATATCGATGTTCTTTGCGTAAAGAATCATCGATTGTCTCTCCGACTCTTCCCGTTTTAATCGATCTTTGCGTCGACCATCTTTCGATTCGATAACACTAGGATGAACTGTCATGGGTGTGTTCCACTATACGCTCGCAACGACCAAATCACTCGCTGGGGTGCGTTCAGAAATGTTACACGGGTACACTCGCTGTTGAAGAGAGATACTAGAGATGAAAAAGAGTGAGAGAGAGAGCGTCATGATGACGTTTTTCTTTTTAACATTCGTAAAGCCTATATCACAGATTATGGATTGGAGATTGGGTTGAATTAAAAATTGACCAATCAGTGCAAAATTCGCTAAATTTCAATTCCCAATCCGTAGTCTGATACGGGCTTAAGTCCCGGTCTACAATTGATGTTTTAAGCATTAAGAAATTGACCAATCACAGTTAATTATTCTCTTCACATTCGACTGTGATTAGTCAATTTTTTAAGGCTTAAAACATCTATTGTGAACATGGAACGAACGCGTAAATAGCGCTGATAGCATCTCCCTTGAAAACACTCATAGTTCAAGGTGGTGAACACGGAAGTGCAGCCAGTTCAACTATAAAGAACAAACCTTTGTTTACATCACACCGTGTTTGATTCGTTACGTCTCGACATGTGCAGATATTAAAAATTTAATTTCGAAATAATTTGACGAAATAATTTCGAAAAAATTGTGACTGTTGTTTAGCTAGAATATAGCGTAACTAATTTCATAAGATCAGTCAAAATACAAATCTGCAGAAATGAATACAGAAAGAATAACCTTGTCAAAGAATATATTGCAAATGAAGGTAAGTCTAAAAATTTACGACATAATGACCCATATTCTCCATTCACTTTTATCGATAAAAGCATCTTAAATATATAGCTTATCTTTATAAATATAGCTTCTCAATCCATCACGTGATTTTTAAAGCACTTTTATCAATGAAAGCGAGTTAAAAATATACAGTTCGTTAATAAAAGAATAACATTGCTTTGCAACTGATGCTATGTTATTTCTAGTTTATGAAGCGAACAAAGGAAAAAGTCGAGAAACAACAGTTTCAAGAAGAAGGAGAATTATATTTTGGAAGCAGAGTTATGACACGTATGAAGAAACAATCGTAAGTACTTTCTATAAGTGTTTCTGAATTTCAGCACAGATTTCAATTGATGCATTTACCAACTCCCTTTATTTTTTCTAAGATAACTAAGGTATATTCAGATTTACAATAATACAAATCATTCGATTTCCATAATGCCAATATATAGAAACATACAACTGATCATTGGCTTTTCTAAAATCAATTTAAATTATTCGTTAACAGTTGCTTTTCTTTTATCTCTCAGGGAGAGATTCATCGTGGAACCGAGTTATGCTTTTTGCGAGGGACTCGTCAGTGGTAGGATGAGCTTTCAAGGAATGAATCCAGTGATTGAGAAGTACATGGAGTCAATACAGCAAAAGGAGAAATTACAGGAAGAAGAAAGCCAACCAACAGACGTATCAGACGAACAAATGGCTGTTCAGTGGCAGAGAATAAAAGGAAAGTTCAACGCTATGCCCAAGCGTAAAAATTTATATTACAATGAAGATGAAAAAAACGGGCCAGTAGCGAAGAAGACAAAATTTTTAAAACCGGTAGATTGATAAATTGTAAATAATACTATAATACTATACTACTACATAGTAGTTAGTAGTTAGTTGCTAATGTATATATAGTTTAACACTCTGGGGAGACCAAAGACACGAATTCTCTGTATAACCGGATGCTTGCAGGCTTGTCAGTCTTCAAAGTGTTAAACATACTCGATGAATATTGATGTATTTGACATAATAATAAGTTAACTAAGATAATACGATTATGATGTAACTGTTCGAAGAAGGTCGGATAATTATTATCTGAAATATTGTTTATTTATCACATCTGAAATACACGTTTTGTATATATTTCACTCCGACCACTAATGTCTCTCGAAGGAGAAACTTGCGAATAAAATTGCCCGTGTTTTCTATTCACACGTTTCTTCCTTCGCTGCACAACAGCCCGACACAACAAGCAGCTGCCGAAATGTTTCCACGCACACACCGCCTGTGCGATCCTTCAACAGTGCTTCCTGCCAAAGCGAGTCGAAGCTGTTCTTCGGGAATTTGAAACCGACATCTTCGAATATACTCCGAATTTCTTCTTTATTACGAGCCTACAAGGCGCATTTCTTAATGAGAAGAATGTTTTAATTGTAACCACGCCTAGTTAAGAATCATATATATATAACAACAACCTGGTCAATTAATGTGAAAATATTCGAGCTATCGTACGATAATGTAACATGATACGTGATACATGTAACATGATATGTAATTTGAATATGTTACAGGATTACCATAAAAAGATCTGTACGCGTTAAGCCGTGTTTTGTAAAAATGTCGGGCGGTATCGAGCAATGAATGGCAGTTTGATCGTCTAAATCCTTTTTCGAAGATACATCAGCACGTATTAGCATCATGCTCGGTCTATTCGACCTCGCAGATGGAAGCCCAGCCGCGTGAACCTCTATAATGTTTTATAAAGTTCGTTACTTTCATGTCACGGTAGGAATATCAAGATACTATTAAGGGGGAAAATGTTCAATGTTTGAATTTTTCTACTAATGTAATATATAATGTAATATATAAATAAAAATATGAAGAATCATCCTTCAAAAGGACATTTTCATAAAATCAATAATGTGGTCAGCGGAAAGATTCAAACATTGGACGTTTTCCGCCGCTCGAATTTATGCGGCCTCTTGAGATACAAGAATATTCACGAGCCTTACGAGTGTCATCAAACGTCGAGATGTTTCCTATGCTGTCGCCATATGTTGTTACGTAATCTGAACTTGCCGATGACGCTTCTGGAAAATATTTTTTAATAATATTATCCCGTTGTACAACAAAGAAAACGGAATAATCCGGAGCGTATTAAGAGCTTCTGTGTCCTTACTTTGTTCTTGTTCGATAACGTTAGATTAACATAAAATTAACGTAACAGAAATCATGAGAAAATGAGTTAAAAACGTAAGTTGTATGTTGCACTAATTTACGACTACTTATTGATTGTTCGGGTTAAAGGAAAGCATCCGGAACATTTTTACAAGTGTGCTGAATCTATCACGAGGTGCTATTTTGTATACATATTTTCTTATTTCCACATATACCGTAATATATTTTGGCATGTTATTTCTCGCTTCTGCGTCATCAGACAAGAACAGCCGCAGAAATGAAGACGCAGAAGGCTTAAAGATTTGTCGAAACTACCGCTAATTTATGTAAAAGGATTCCTTCAGAATCTCACCGAAGAACTGATCTTACAGACGTCGATTTTAACGATCGTAAAATTAGTCACTTTGAAAAGAAAAAAAAAAACTTTAATACCTCCATAAAAATTGACTCAATTCTCTTACGTTGCATTTTGGGCAAGACCGGCATACTGCGCCTCCAATTCAAGAGATCGAGCAATCCTCTATAGTCGATATTTCCGTTTTTGCGTAACTGCAACGCGTCTATTAACGGTGCGAGAAATTCCTCGTTCGGACACACGCGATGTCCTTTGAAAATCGCGAAGACTCTATCCTCGGATAAAACCCCGAGGCACTCCTGGAACAGTTCGATAACGACGTTGGGACAATCGGAGTTCCCGATCGGCGTGTATCTCGCGAAGAAATTAATTGTAAATTAATGCACTCGACGTGACGCTGCGCAACAAACGTAAAAAGCACAATAATTGACAACTCGTGTGTATATGTATTTAATCACGTGATGATAAATCGATATCGCGTCCACCTTGTCCGAAGAAGACAAGTCATCCTCGATCCTCCCGAACGGCAGCTCGCGTTTCTTCAGTGTCCGACGGAAATTATTCAGATCTCGCAGATATCGCCACCACAGTAGGGTCTCCTGATTCAGGTCGGAGTCACGCAGAGCGTCCGACGCGTCGAACTCGTCTCTGACAGTCTTTTTACCGTGCACGACGTCTGCGTGAAAGCGCGACCTTTCCGGGTTCCTTAAAGGATCATCAAACAGCGCGAAAAAATCCCTCGGTTTTTTCACATCGATCGAGACGCGATCGATGAGACTCGCGAAAAACCTAAAGCGTGTTTCTTATTCACTATAATCCATCAGTACAAGCGCGAGACTAGTCCTTCGTGTCGAAGATGAGATTTTTGTCATTCGACGTGTCGCACCGTCGTAAGTTGCATCGTCATTGTAAGCCACACCGCCGCTACATCGCGAGATTCATGATCGTTCTGGCTCGAGAGTGCTACCTGGTACGTCCGACGGATGATCTCGTGCGCTTTACGAAGTCCGCTTGCGAACGATCAACCAACGTAACTGGCTCGCGATTGATCCACGTCAAGATTCTCTTGGCTCGCGACTCCGACGCGTGACACTTCCGGGGCTTGCCGAATCGTTGAGATTTGTCGAAGGGCTTCTTGTAACTGCGACGTGACAAGTGCCGATTACAGATCAAGCGACTCGATCGCACTCGAATCCGCTCCAATTCAATGACAGCCGATACGGTTTTCGTTTGCCGTTATATTTTCCGCTGATCATATACTTTTATTTACGGGAAAAAGCACACCCTCCCCTCATTGTGTTATATGTATATACATAAGAAGAAATCCAATGCCTATAAGAATATAAAAGAAAAGTATCCAACTGACGATTAAAAAAAATTATAAATTAATAATAATAATTATTATCTTTACTTAAAAAAGAGGTCTTCTAACATACAATACACAATAATACCTCGTAGATGTACAAAATAATTAATAATAGAGTACAATAATATGGATAACAGAATAAAAAATATAGGCGAAAACAAACGATAAATTAATAAATATAAGCAATACGTAAAAAGAGAGAAAAAATAATATAAATTAATTAGAGTAGATCAAGTTAAAGATGGCAGCAAGTGAATTTTTTAAATTTGAAGATATTCCATCGAAAAAAAATCCACTTTAGATGAATACTCATTGGCTAACACACATAGCCTATTAATATAACGAAATTTTGCACAGAAATTTAGCATATTTTATAGACATTTTATATTATTTACTCTCTCGTAATTTGTTCCGCTGGATCATAACGATTATGTGACTTTCGGTACAAAGAACGCGCTATGTCTTCTTGCATCGCCGTGTCACCCTCAATTTCAGATAGAATCTGTTCCATCGTTCTCTCTACAAAAGTCCAGAAAAAAACGATCATAATTCGAATATCCCGAATTACGACGGGAAAGTGCGTACATTTCGAATTTGTTCCTCGAGAAAATTAACTACGAGACGTCGTCACGATGTAACTTGAAGAATTACTATGAGTTATGAACTTTATCATCAACCTATCCGCACACTACTGAGAACAAGAATCGAGAACGCTTTTGGGACATCCTACATATAAATTTTAGAATTACTAACCATTTTATTTTGAAAAAAAATGCAACGGTGCAAAGTTCCTAACTTATAGTTCCTAACTTATAGTAACAACTTATAGAAATATATATGCACATATTTAAACATTTATATATCTCTTTCTATTATCTGTGCATATCTATTAGATCCGATGCATAAATATAGCATTAATGAAAAAAATAAAAAGAAACGATATTTGTAATATCGTGTGTATATCATCTACCTCAACTTCGTTTCAAATTAACGTTTATTACTCGGGTAGTGTGACAAATGTATGGAAACGTTATTTTCCTCGATAAATACTAAATTTATGAGTGACCTCCTAGACGCGTCATTGAAAATGCGACACTGATGAGCAATATATCCCTAAGAGTGCGCAATTAATTAAGATTATCGCGATATCCCCTCGACTTTCGGACTTCGACCCTAATTTAGATTCTCGATAAAATCTCCATCGTCAGCGACGTACCGTATAATCGTTCAGTGTCTTCTCGAGGTTCTCCCAAATGCGCCCTATCATCCCTGACACGGACGATCACCTAATGGCGCCTCTATCGTAGACTGGCATTACACAATGCCGAGATATCGCGTGTAACGGGACACCGGCGGCGGTTTTGCAACGAAATGGAACGGCAGAAACGGAATACGGTCTGCCGGCGTTGTCGACGGCGTGCGTAACGTTATACGCGAAGGATATATCGAATGAAGTTGTTCAGCTAGTGCCGGCCGCTTTTTTCTACGCGCCGGCTAATTCTCCGAGATGGATTTGCGGCGTTTTAAATGAGCGACGCGGAGTTGCGTGCCGCCGGTGCCGACTCGTCGTCGATTAATTAATTACTTTGATTGATTACAGGCTGACGGACGGGCTTGCGTGGGCGCTCGTGTAATCTCGCCGATGTATTTCGACCGCGGTAGCTGGAGTATATTAAAAAAAAAAAAAAAATTGCTACGTTCAGGTAAATATTTACTAAGGAGTATCGTAGTAATTTATCTTCTTTGGATCGAGTAAATATTTGCTTGAACGTAGCAATTTTTCCGGTGCACGCATTCGTGCGAAATCTCGCGGGAAATCAATAGGCATTTCTCGCGGACTTATCGCGCCGACGACTGACTTCCGCACGGGCGGAGATCTCCTGACTTTTTTACACGGCGCGTCGCGCGCGCACAATTGCAACCGTTATTAACGATCGTGGGTTTTATCCGGGAGAGCAATTGGCGGGAGAGAGCGATTGTGCTCGTTGCACCACTTTACGAGATTTAATGTATTCTTATACCAGCTGCATGTGTCGACCATGATGCAATAATATCGCTTGTTTCGCCTTGTTTTTCAGATGAAATATCGGGCGCCGTTAATTGCGGCAGCATGTAGCTCGCCTTGAACGAGTCCCCGGTTCTTCCCTTTAAAATCGCCGCGGGATGCGAATCGAAAAGTCGTCCGGCCCGACGACGCCCGTGCCTGATTAAATCCGCAATCCGTAACCCTCGTTCGGGCCGGGCGACGTTGATCCCCCGCTCTTGGCGAAGCGTCATCGGGAGACGCGAGCTTCCGACGATCGCGATTCACGGATC
Source organism: Dinoponera quadriceps (assembly GCF_001313825.1). Lineage (NCBI taxonomy): Eukaryota > Metazoa > Arthropoda > Insecta > Hymenoptera > Formicidae > Dinoponera > Dinoponera quadriceps. The sequence goes on along the minus strand of NW_014554586.1, from coordinate 515,754 downwards.
TATCTTACTCTTTCTCGAGGATTTATACCGGGATCAAAGACGGCCGTGGTTCCGGAGGAAACGCAGAACCGTTCCCCGGTAGACACCCGGACAGCGCAGATGTCGAAAATCGGGACGTAAGAAACGTTTCTCAGACGCGTTAAAAGCTGCTCGGCAATCCCGCGGCGAGCAACGAGACCTGCCGCCGACTCGAGGCCGCATCTGAACACGCGGAAATGAACTTCGCTCGCGTCGTCGGCGCGGCGGAATATATTGTTAATCGTCGCACACGCTCGCCGGCGCGCTTCCTCGACGATCCTGCCACGGTGGTGGTGCCCGGCGATATATGATTAGTTCCTGATTGCGCTCGCCGCTCTCGTCGAGAGCTCGGCGGTAACCATCATCCGCGTCGCGGACTTGTTTCTCCAAAAGGCTCCTCGGCGCACCGCCAATTTTCAGCGTTGTTCGCGAAGAGCATCGCGAGCAACGCGCTCCTCTTTTACCGGAGCGCGACGTGTTATTTCCAGAAAAGAGCGCGCGGCCCGTGGCGCTCGAGATTACGGACAATTTGCGATACAGCGACGACGGGTGATTGGTGCGGCGATACGAATCTCCGGGCACAATGTGACTTTCCTTCCTGGAGAACGGTCCTCAACCTCCTCCTGCCCCGGCTCTCCTGCACCGATTGGCATCCCATAATTGTTCTCCGGACGAGCAATTAAAGCTCACGATCCCGTCGATCGGCGGGATGATTAGTGCCGCGCCGATGAAACTAATCGCCACGCCGCGTCTCGCCGAGGCCCCGTCTCTCTTTTTGAGCGAGACGAAGCGACGAGATCGCCGGGGACCGCTTCGGGGAGTCACGGGTATTCCGATCGGATCGAAAGGCGGGCCCCGCTGAAGAAGAAAGAAAGGAGAGCTACTCTCTCGGCACTCCCGAGCACTCGGGACCTTTGTTTTTTCTCTCTTTCTTCTTTTCGCGCCAGACTCCCCGGTTTTTCCGCGCGTAATGCGCCGAGAGACACGCGAGCGCAAGAAACGCCTCGTGGCGCCTTTATCTTGCGGCGCGCGCGAGCGCTGTATTATTAAAACAGCTTCTTGCCGCGCGCTCGACACAATGCGAGCGGCCCGGAAATTGAGCGGGAGAGAGTGTGTACAGCCGGTGTGCGTGTAATCGATTATTAATAAGGACTGTGTTCAGCTAGCGAGGCTGCCGTTTCCGACGAGAGCCCGCTTACATCCACGATGATTTAGAAGACAGCCGCTCGCGCCGCTTCGCTCGGTTAGCGCGTATTAAAACTTCCTTTTTTCCCCCCTCGCATTAACGAGGAACACGAGCGTCGCTCCGGAGCGCCCGTGACGACGAGAGCCTCACGCACGAAAGTCCTCGGCGCGGACGTAGTCGTCTTGTTGTTCGTCTTGTACGTGCTAAATATTTGAGTCAGGTTGTCGTCGGCATTAAACGACGAGCAAACATCGCCCCGATACACCGCGGAAGAAAACGCTGCACATTTATCAAGCGCAAACAAGGCACCGTTCCATCTGCCTGCTTGCCCGCCAGCCTGTCTGCCCGCCCGCCCCGCCGTCATCTCTTACAGTAAGTCAACTAGATCGGATAATGAGTTTCTTGCGACGTTCGCGATAATTTAGAAAGAGAGAGAGAGAGAGAGTGATCGATCGAACGGACGGACGAACGCACGAAAGCGGAGACTCGTTAAAAGCGTCGCCGTGTTTTAACCCATTAACCCGAATGTATACCTCCCCCCCCCCCGCGTTTATTCGTGCACTTCGGTAAAGAGAAAAACGGCGATCGCACGAATATACAAGTCGGGAGGAGACGCTCGACGTGCGCGTGTGAGAGAAAAAGAGAGAGAGAGAGAGAGAAAAAAAGAGTTTACTCAAACCTGGGATTAAAATCCTTTTGATTATACAATACAGTACCTATTGAAGTGAATGCTAGCGAGTGAAGCGATACAATGAAAGAACGAGAGTGCTGAACAATCAATACAGTATTAAATCCAACCAACATCAACGACGAAAAGGGAAAGCGTGCATTGAGAGGTTTGGTGACAATTATTAAGATTTGGTTAAATAGTTTCTACCAAATTGGTTATTGTAATCAAATCATTTGGTACCACATACTATAACTGCAGTACCTTATTATATACAGTATGTAATAATAAATGATTTGATTGCAGAAACCAAACGATTTAGTTGAAACTATTCAACCAAATCTCAGCAATTGTTACCATATCCTTCTTTCAGTGTGCAAGCGAAACGAACAAAGATATTTGTTCACATGCATAGTTGAGTAGTTTAACAGTCGCTCAAGCAACAGAAACTCAAGCGACGCAAAACGCGAAGGAAAACCGTAGAAAAACAGAAACATCGCAGAAAACGCTTGAGAACGTGGAAGAAGTGCAAAGTAAAGTATAAGAGAAACGCATGAGTAACGCAAGATAAATGCAAGAGAGAACGTGCGGGAAACGCAAAAGAGAGATAATTATTTTTATTTCCGTTCTCTAGAGGACAGTCTTTTAAAAGCATTTATAGTAATGTTTTACTAATATAGTTACAATCAAACTTTACTAGAGAGATAGATGAATAAGTGTGTTTATTTACCCTGAGGCTAAGCCTTCCTGAAAGACTTTACACAGGAAGAAGACGCGGGGAGAATTACGTAACAAATATAACACATGAAAAAAAAAAAGAAGAAAAAGAAAAATACACAGAAGTAAAAGTATAGTTGAAAAAAAAAATGTCTTTTCTTTCAATTTCTTCGCGGAGGGAAACCGGAAAACCCGCGGAAAAAATGGAGAAAACCGGTTTTTCCCGAGTATAACCACAAGTAAAAGTACAAATAAAAATGAAGAAAAAACAAAATGAGAACAAGAGTAGTGATTAATCCCAGCTATATCCTGCGTTAATAGCGTTAATAAAAGAGAGAAAGAGAGAAAGAGATAGAGAAAGAAAGAGAGAGAGGGAGATAAAGAGAGGAGGACAAGCGCGCCCGAAGAAATCGTATCGCGGCGAGGAAAGCTCGGGATCTCTCGGCCGACACTCGATATCTCGCCCAGCTGTGCAGCAAGCGGATTTTTACGTTGCAGCCCGGTGTAAAGAGAGAAGCGCTAAACGGCGAGCGCTCGAAATTCACGCTCGTTACGTCGCGCGCCGCCTATTCCAAGCAGCAGCTCCCAAACGCTCTGCGAGTGAGAGTTAACAATAAATAGCGGTGTAGCGCGGAATATCTAATACAAGGCCGAAGGCGCAAGAATGGCACGTGCTCGACGTGCTTGACACGTGGAATTGATCGAGAACCTGATTCCGATCCGGAAAGATCTATCTCCCCCCCTCTCCCCCCCCTCTCTCTCTCTCTCTCTCTCTCTCTCTCGAGTATCCGGTTGGAAAATCCATCGATAAACGCGACACGAGAGAGAAGGACAAGTTTTACCTTATTCATCTATTAAAAAGAAACCGTTCGAGCTGATGAGAATATTTAAGTATAATTACGAGCCTCGTGGAAAACGTTCCCGGTGTAAAGGCGTATTTGCGACGCGGCCGAGCTCTCGCTCCTCTCCAAATAATGGTACCCGCCGGGACGGAGACGTCGGAATTCGACGATGATATTCGGTAAAAATGCGGGGAACACCGAGTAACATAGCGAGTACCGTGAAAATATACACGCCGTCGTCGCCGTGGAACAGCGCGGAGTTGGAACGGCCGTCCCTGCGCGAAGAGGTGGCGTCCCCTTGGGAACCCCTGAGAGGACAGCCGGTCGTGGCCGGCGTGTGACGTAGCGCGAAACAGTGTCAGCGAGCGGGGTCGACATGTGGGTAAAACGGTAACCGGCCACGGAACAATATTTGCCCGATAACCAACCTGGAAAACGTTCTCTCCGTGCGTGCTAATGGATTTAGCAGCGGGACCACGTGTCTGCTCAGCCCGAGCGTGCGTGCGTGCGTGCTTCACACACACCGCACACAAACCGTACACGAGGGGGATCTTTCTCTCTCTCTTTCTCTCTCTCTATCTCTCTCTCTGTTTGCCGTACATCTCGGTTTCACTCGGTGTCACGGTTGATCGATGAGATTTTTATTCATGTGTATAAGAGAAACGAACGAAGCGATGAGCCGATCGTTTGTTTCCTCCGCCGTGAGAAGCTCGCCGTGATCGATTGATCGATCGACGCCGCCTCCGCCTCATTCCTTTTGAATGTCTCTGCTGACGCTCTGACCAGCGGGAAGAGACTGTCGTCCCCGGCTCGTCGGGTAGATTTATTGCGGGGAAATTTTTCTTTTTCAAGTAAAAGACTGCTCTTTACTTGGTTTAACCAAAGGAAGAATTCAAAGGTTATTGGCGGCAAAAGATTTTTATGGAGGAAATTATAGAAATAAAATTTAACAATCAAACCTACTATCTCTTAGGTTTGCTACGTGCGGAAATGTCAGTATTAGAAACTGATAATGCGAGTCATAAATAAGTAAAGTGAGTAAGATCCCGAAAATCCTGATCGGTAAAACTTTATAAAATAATATATAATAATAATATATTAATATATATCATAAATAGTATGTGTTATAAATAATAATATATTAAAGTATTAATATTAAAATAGTACACTGTATGAGGTCCTAACATACACCTAATCGTTATAACCTTTCAAAGATCTTCCTTATTCAATTTTTATTAATACATGATTAGGTTTACTAAAAATTACCTCGTGCTCTCACCTAGTTAAAACCTTGTGCAACATCAGGTATATCCGGTGGAAATTTCTGGCCGGGCTGCACGTCGAAAAGAAACACGCCTCTCGCTATCAGTCGATACTCATCGTTGCTACATCTACAGAAGTAAACCATTTTTCTCGCGCTCATTAGTTCACGCAGATTAATTAATTCTTCATTAACTATTGCGAATATCGCGAGACGATATGGGACTTTTTCGTTCACCTCAATCCGTTCTACGTCCTCGCGAGCTTCGTGAAGCGTGTCGATCTGGGACACCCTGCGCATTAATATCTAAATTGCACCAGAGAATCCGTGCTGTGCTCCTAATGGCCTTTAAATTCCTCCTTTGAAATTCTTATTATTTCGAACACGCACACACGGTACGACGATCGATCGTGGAAGCGAGAGGTAGCAGTTTCGGGGTGTACTCGCTAAACATGTAGCGGTGATGCTTAAAGACGCAGCGAGTTTCACGGTTGTTCCGTTATAACGTGTCGGGCTCACAGGGCTACCGTACGGACTTGGGAACCCGCCAGAGCAGCGCCATCAGATCGTCTATCATCCTCTGTCACGTGTTAGTTCGCGGCACGTCGATTTAGCAAAAAGCACGTGTGCCCCGATAGATACGCGCGAGAGCGGAAATATCGCTTTGCCGTCATTGCCGTCATTAACAAGAGGCGAATTGACAATGATAAATCGCGATAACGGCATTCTTTTGTATTGCCGCCCCTCCAAACGTCTTAGATATCTGCATGCTCGCGAAGTTATCGCGAAATTATCGAAGCGACTTCAGAATTGAATTAATTGCTCGTCTTAGAGGCGGCGTTTGTTCGAGATTTTCGACAGCTTTACGCGTGATACGTTGCTGTATGGAAAATGAAAGAGGAAGAGGAGAGGGAATCGTTCGCAAAACATTCCTCGACGATCCCGCAGTGCGAGGATAAAACTTATCGGTGATTATTCCAATTAGCAAAACCCCCTCTTCAACGATCTTGACCTTGACATATATTATTGTATTATTATATTATATCGGGAAATAGTAATTTTATTTTATTTTTTTTTTTTACGTAAACGATCACTTTAGACCCCGATTAAAAGCCGTTGCTTGATGTTCACTGGGTATGGATATATACAATCTTATTCAAACTTATTTATTATCTTGTATTCATATACGAACTCTTATACGATTATATTATAATACGAACTCTTACCATATTTGACTAATTTTGTAACATGAACGATCACCTGGGATCTTTGTACTCCAATAAGTTTTTACAGGCTTGGGTCAGAGCCAACTTGTGTTAGGTTAGGTCTCTAAATGTCCAAATTAAAGATATGGGTCTCTAATTAGTAAAAAAAGACCCCACTGCGACGTGAGCTTCATTTTCTGATTGCTAGAGCCTAAAATGACTTCAGGTGATTATTTCCGGATTAAGGACATTATGCTGAATAACATACAAAAGATTTCAGCCATCGGGCTTTACTACAAAATTATTGATAAAAGAAGTTTGAGTTGTTTTGGTTATTAACAGAAATTTAAAATCTTTCTTCTTATACTAAAGTAGATCTTGAAAAATAATTAGCAAAGGCCCCAAAGTTTGAGGTATAATATATGTTAAGGTCGTTTAAGAGGGGCTCGATGATCGGAACAATCACCGGAATTATCTTGGAAAATACAAATTCTTCAATTCGAGATCATGTTTTACAATTAATCTCGCGCGTGTTACACATAATGTTATACATAATGCGACTATTATACGCGCGTGGCGCCAACATTTTCGCCGTCGTTTACACGCAAACGTGACGGCACACTTACAGCCATAATCACGGGGATGGTTCGACATCAAAGAAAGTAACATAAAATTTCAAGGGCGATTCTCTCCGGAACTCATCAATCAGATAAACGCGCAATCTCGGCAGAACTGTAATGGGTGATATCAATTCAGCGCGGTCGAGCGTGTAATTGCCGGCGTGAAGAAAAATGTCGCGATCATAAATGAAAGGACCGCATCATAATTCGAAGTCGAGGATACACACACATATATATATATATATACTCGCATAGAATGTTCTCTCTCGTGTCGCATATCGCGAATCCGTTATCATCTCGCCTCGTTCGCGGGCTCCCCGCGTAATTTTAGAATCAAGGAAACCGGTGCTGACGACGATGTCATTTCTATCTTAACGCTCTCTACTAATTCGGCGCGCCGATTTACATTCGTCTATCGTCGCCGATAAGATTCCGCGTATCGCGTGCGACATATCGTGCGTGATATCTCGCGCGTGATTTCCGCGCGGCGAAAACTGTGAAAAGGTGACGCACGAGGCGCGCACAAGGCGAGGAGATAAAATTAGACGTGAGTTGACGTTGAGACCACGTTGATTTTAATGCGCTGTTAAATCGTTCAATTTTCGACGGATTTATACGCCCGACGGAAAGAAACAGGATCTGGTGAGCAAGGAGAGACTGATAATCGATCAGTTTCTAGATTCCTCGCACGGGCCAATAAGTCGGCGCGGCAAAAAAGATAATGCGTACCTCGCGGTAATATAGAAATCAAACTTTTTCGTTAGGTCCTCGGGGAAACCGAGATAAAAACGCGAGAGCCGGACGGCAAAACGTCTAACTCGATAACACGTTTGGACACATATATGAGCGCTGGTAAATCAGTAGTTTAGATTTAAATTCGTCGGCCGGCTTTGAGCCATTAATGTGGGATTAATTATATACAACGTGTATGTTCCCGGAGGCACGCCGTGAGCCGTGATTGCTACATTCGGGCAAGTAGATAAAAGCAAGGTGTGTAACGATCAACTCTCTTAGTTTCGTTCGGCGGATCGTAAGAAATCCTGCAGCTTTACACGTGACTCAGCGCGCGCGCGCGCGCGAAATCTTTTCCTCCGGAATTTTATCGTCGGCTCGAGAAAATATATATACGGAGAACAATATTTTGCTGGCACGACAAATTGTTGGTTACTATAAGGGCAGCGAACAAATTTGCTTGGACGGCGAAAAGATTTGTTAAGAGTAGTAATTGCTACTTGCTGGATCTACGTAGACAGCGGGGATAACTTGGTTACGCCGAATAAATTTTATCGTTGCCACAAGAATGATTTTGCTAAATAGCAAAATTACATTTTCCGTGTAACCAATTTTATTGTTGTCCATAATAACTAACTATTTACCGTACCGGCAAAGTTATTTCGTCCGTGCATAAACACGCGAACACGAGTCACGGTTAAAAAAAAAGTGAAATACTTGAATGCGAAGACGCGCGCAGAATTTGCGTTCGGAATGAACTTCTTCGGCGTTCTTCGTTTTTATCACTTCTTAAATTTCCCCTTCAGAAAATATCTCTGAACACCGATCGCGTAGGTCACGCGCGGGTCGCGGACTTTCATCGATCAATGCTTCTGGTGTTTCCCACATTTTCATTTCATAAAAAGACGATTACGCGAATACCTCAACGCGATGAAACGGATTGTCGGTTCGCGCCCGCGGAAAATCGCGCGATCGCCGTCCGTTCCCTCGGCTTCGACGTTCTTTTATTATGACATGCCGGCGATTATGAACGTAAAGTGTTAACGATTATCCGCTTAACTCACTGACAGCTGACATTAGCACACGAATTCCCGCGCGAAGCGGCCAGTTCTCGCGAGTTGCTTTTGAGATACTCCCCGTTCTATCTGCCTTCACCTTTCTACGGGTGATAGGACGACGGTCTGTGTACACGTCGCTCCAAAGCTGTGCTCGGCTTGAAATCGAACGTACTTTTGCTCTCGGAAGACGTCAAATTTATCATTTCGCAACGAGAAAGCCACCGTTCGTGTGTATACGTGTGCAATTATTTACTTATTTAATTATTCATACGCGAAGTATTCCTTTTGTACGGTAAGTTACGGAGTACAAATTTTGTGTTAAATTTGGCACGCAATTTTTTACTATGCGGAGCGTTTGGAGGATGATCTTGTGAAAGAGTCCCACATTTACAATCCCAGACTCGAGCAATTCATGATTCGTACGATAGAATCAGCGTATTTTATGTTAGATTTGAACGCTCGAGACTTGGAAGAAAGGGGGCTCGCGAAACGGTCTACATTTGAAGCATTGAAATTGATCGAAGTCAGTAAGCCAAAGCTTCTCTCCTCCTTATTGTAACGGCCGGGAGCAGTCGTTTCATACACCAAGAAAGCCAAAGCTGTCGATATCACCATAAATTATATAGAAACGTTACAAAATAAATTCGTCAGCAATATAGTGAGAGAGCTATACTTTGTAAGAGAGAATGTCAAGGTGTGCTCGATGCCGAAAGGTGGGCAATTTTCCGATAATTTCAGACGGAACACGGATAACGCCACGTCCTGCCGCGTACAACATATAGTAATCTTTCGACGGATTCTGCCCCCGAGAGATGCTCGTCCGCGTTCCCGGTGTGTCATGAAGGTCCGAGAACGCGAGACACATCTGAGCCGCGCTCTATCGGAATTGGAACGTCCTGGCACAGCCTGAACATGACGCGCAGATATATATATATATACACATTTCCACGTTTCGCGCTGCAATTAATTACAAACGTCGAGAGCGCGGGGAGCAGCGACCCAATTGTTCCGGCGGCTCTTTGAAAAATCGATCGGAATCAGGCCGAACGAGCCACGATGAGCCCCGTCGTCATCCGTCTACATTCTCCGCGCTGTCGAGAGTTAACCCGCTCGTTCCCGTCCGTGGATTTTCCAACTCACCACGGACTCACCGCCGTCGCTGCGACGAGAGAGGAGCGTGCAGGAGCTGATGATCTGATTCCTCGCAATCTCCCAGTGTGCCTCGTTCACGATCGATCGTTACGGTACGCGCGCCGGTGCCTCGATTATCCCCGAAATTCGTCGCTCGTCGTCGTAGCGCCTCGAGGTGGTCCCTCGAAGAGCGGTCCGATGCGTGCGTTCTTCGGGAGATCAAACGAGAACGCCCGGAGGAGGCATGCTGCGGCCTCGCCGGCCATTTCGTGACAATTAAAAATCCCGTAGAGCTAACGAAGAGCTACCGGAGAGTACGCGGTAGTACAGAAATACGCGTAGATGCGCGCACACGACGGACGAGAGTACATACACAGGTGACTCTTCTCGAGAAGAAAGAGAGATAGAGAGAGAGAGAGAGAGAAGGGGAGGAGAGAGGGAGGGATAGAGCAGCGACATGGGAGGAGTTCCCTGCGAGTGCTCTCTCCGTCTGCGGAGAGACCACTCTCGGTGGCAGAGGTGGTCTCTGCTCACCTGAGCGTTTCAGGTGGCAGTTGCCCTGCTGAGTCGCTCAGCGACGGGTTCTCCTCCGTGAGCGCCGCGAGCGCGATTCGCCCAGCCTCCTTCGCGCCGTTGCACGCATGCGAGAAAGACTTCCGCTGTGAGAGAAAGAGAGAAAGAAGGAGAGAGAGAGAGAGAGAGAGAGAAACTTGGATAACTTCCGCGCGATGCGGAGGAATCGCGATTCCCATTTACGATAACAACAACAACAACAACTACTACTTCCTGAATTCTCCTTCGTAAATCGACGAGGCGGCGGCGGTCGGGTCGGTCTTTCGAATTGATGCGATACCGCGAAGACGCTTGAGATCTCGCCTAATTGCTAAGTCCTGCCGGTTGAACGGTTTTATTTCGCGAGGGAAAGAGAGAGACAGAGAGAGAGAGAGAGAGAGAATCGACTGACCGGGTAGCCCGAATCAAATTGTCCGGACTGATTAACCCGATCGGGCCGGCTCGATCAAAGAATGATTCCGGGCGGAACAACGGTAGATTAAGAACAGAGAGACGTGTGTAGGTGCGGATCCGGCCGAGAAGAAGCGAGGAGGAGATCATCGGTGAAGCAATCTCGGCTAACTAATTATTCACGTCGATCAAGTGCGGTCGCTCTGGAAAGGAGGACCTCCCCGCGCGCTCCTTCGTCGCTTCGCCCCCGGGAGGAGACTTTAGGACCGTCGCCGAGACCCTCGGAATATTCTCACGACCGCGTATCGCAACAGTATGAGAAGTAACGGGCGATCCTCCCGCGACGCTTTCTGATCGAGACAGTCGATTGGGATTTCGGCGGGGCCCGAGCGCGCAGAAAGTGAACACCGATTGGAAGATTCAATCGATGAGATGATCGAGCAGCCGTCCCGTCCTCGTCAGCAAGGAAAAGCAACCGCCGATTCTTATTAAGCCGAGAGGCGCAATCCTCGTGGCTACGATCTATAATCGGAGGCAGGCGCGCGCGCGCGGCCGTTCACGAGCGACGTATAAATTTGTCGCGTGAAATCGACTCGTCCGACGGCATTCTGACGGAATTATCGAGGTATCGCGTAATAGCGAGCGACACGGAGAGCCGGTAAACGCGGCTGCAAAAGGCGCTCGCGGCAGCCGCGCGCGCCAACGAAAAAGCCGGCCGCCGGCGGGATTGACACGAAGCCGCGAAACGATGAAGAAAGTGTCGTCGAATAACGAAAGAAGGTATCTCTAGAAGAGCGCGTCCCCCGGCGGAGAGGATACACGTGCAAGAACGTGCATGCTGCGGCCCCTCGTTAACGGACGAAGAAAGGGAATCGGCCGGGAGAATCAAGTTTCTACGACTTCTCTACACGGATTCCGACTCGGCCCGAGGCGTGAGAGAGAAGCGAGGGAAGGAGAGGCTATTTAATTTGCACAAGATCCCTCCGGAGGGGGGGAGGACGATTTACACGGGGGGTAATTGGCGGCCTGACACGCGCGCCTGGTGAGAATGCGAATGAAAAGGGATATCGAGGAGAACGCGGCCGTAATTCTCGCGGCGATCAAGGTGACAGCGGAAGCCAACACTGTTATCGCGGATAATTGTGCCGATAATCACGCGATCGTAATTCAACGGCCGCGACAGACAGGCCGACACAGGTGTGTCATCGGTAGTCGCGAGAGCGACCGACCGCCGATTGATCGATCGATCGACGGGCCGATCGGGTGTTAAAAAAGTCCGCGGCGTAGAATCCGCGAGAGGAGTCTCGCGTGTGAAAACATCATCTATTTATCTACTTATCTGTCTCTCGTTTCCCGGGAGGATACGATAAGTCGATAAGGCTGAGAATCGGCGCCGGCCGATTCCCCGTGCGCTGAATGTCACTGAGAATCAGTGAAAAATCACGAGTCTCTCCGCGGCCGGGTGTTGCCTCGCGCGGAATCGGCTTCTTCCAGTGCGCCGAGTGAGCTGCTAATGAGCGATCGTTAATCACACACGCATACAGCACGCGCAAGTGGAGTATGATGGGAGAGGTGATCCGTGTTTCCGGCAGGGCGACGGACGTCGGGGACTTCCTCAAGGAGGCCATGCTGTCGCAGCGATTCGCGGACGTCGCCCTGTGCTGTCCCGGAGGCCAGAGGTTCCTCGCGCATCGCCTGGTCCTGTCGGCCGCGAGCCCTTATCTACAGGTCGGTATCCGGCCTCGCGGAAGAGGTGTTTACCACGCGGAATGATATCGACGGTTCCTTCTCTCTCTCTTTCTCTTTCTGTACTAAGAAAAAAGAGCGATCGGACCGACGAAATCGACGGTCACCTTCGCTCGAAAGAATACCGCGTCTGCTGAACGCAACTTACGGGTTACAGCAATACGCAGTAAAAGATTTTGCGTCAACACGCGTTTTAACACGTTTCACATCTTTCGAATAGTCCAGTAAAACTTTTGCGTTAATTTAACGCAAGATGAATATATTGGAAATATACGGAAAAAAAAGTTTGGACGAATTTAGACAGACAATGGACAACAAACCGAACGCGTTTTGGTCGGAGGAAACAGAATTTCCGGTTCTTGTGATCACAAATTTAATTCTTGTAACTGGAAATTCTGTTTCAAAAATTAACACAGAATTAATACGTTAATCGACACTGAAGTGTAAAACGCGTTATATTAACATTTACACGCTGGATACCGATATAACACAAAATGCCGAGATAACATAAACACAGTAAGTTAACACACGGGTATGTTAAAAATTTCACACAGAAATTTGAACAAGAACTGATCATAACACAAGTATAAAATGGTTTTTACTGTGTACGTTGCGTTGATATAGTGCTTGATAACAATTTTGTATGTTTAACACCAGAAGTACTGAGCAGTCATTTCTATTTTTTAGATTAATATCCTATTTCTTGTGAATCCTAATAAAAGATAGGATAGAATAAATATATAAAAAGATAGGATTCTGAAATTTTACGACTTTTCAGCAAATATATTTAATAAAGGAAATAATTGATAATAAATCATAAAACTTCGGGATCCCATTTCTCACACAAGAAGTCAAAAGTATCAGTCTAAAATATTGAAACGTTCAGAAATGATCGCTCGGCACTTTTAGTGTTGAATAAAATCTCGTTGATTCTACCACTTTTATTTCTCAACGTATCTCTTCCGGAAGCCGCTGGCGATCTTGACTCGGCTCTCGATTAACTATTTTCCCCTGCAAAGTCTCCCGGTTACTTTGAGATGATAAATCGATAATTAAATAGCGTTTATGGCCGGATTAAATCATAAATCGCGTGATTTTAACGGAAACGGTAAATATTGATTTTTTTACCGCCCGCGGATAAAGTCAATAAACTACCCATTAGTTGCAAGAATAAGTTCTAACCGATAACAACGAATACACACACACACACGCGCGCGCACGCGCTAGATTAGATATATTATATTATTAAAATTCACATTTCCTCCATAAGTATCTCTCTCCCATGAATTATGAAAATCAATTCATGGAGAGGAGATAACCGAAGCTATTCACACGATTTGATACAGCACATCGTCCTGGATCTGTACGTGACTTATTAAACGTTGCGTATCATTTTTTGCGGATTTTTCAAATGATTATCAAGCACGCTCGTCGCGGTTGAAAAGAGCGTGCGAGGCCTTCCGGCGGCTTATCCTCGGTCGCCGGTACAATAAAAGGCGCAATAAAAGAGAAAAACGGCTGTTTAATTAGCAGGTTAGTTACCGGATAACATACCGAACTGTTAATCTCGCTGAACTCGAGCAATGCAAGCGCATCTCTCTCTCTCTCTCTCTCTCTCTCGCGACAGGCGCGTCTCGCGTTCGCTGCGCTTCGCGCTCGCATAATCGCGACCTCCGCGTGTTGTGTACGTGCAAAACCGATTGTGAGCTGACGAGCTCTGGCGTTTAATGCCGCCGAATTATGTCACACGGAAATAAAGATAATGCGATATCGCAACACCCGCACACGAGCGGCGAAGTTTTCTTGAAACCCGGCGTGTCGGCGTTACACGATGCACGTTGCGCGCGCTCCCGCGACCTCGCCAGGCGAGGAATTGCGTGATCGTTAAACTATTGCGCCACCGGATTGGAACACGAGCGCAAAATTAACGAGACGAGTGTGCGCGCGCGGCACACAGGTAACGGCGTCGAGGATTATTAACGTGCATAGGGCGTACGCCCGTCCTTCGATATCACGCGCGCCGCTCCTCGAGACCGATTCTCCCCCGAGTAGAGAGCCGACGTCGAAATCGTGTCGATGGAAAACGCGAATCCCGTTTCGTTTTCCGCGAATCTCGTGTCTCGTCTCAGTCGTACCGAAACGAGATATCGAAAACCGAGCCGGGAAATCGAGATCGGAAAGCGGGGAGCCGTAATTTGGATATTATTCAAATTTTCTCGGAGAACCCAGAAAACTTTCAGTATCGAAAGAGTATCGAAAGAGAAAACTGTCGCTATATCAGAGACAGTTTTACCGCTACTATTTTTATATATTCGAAGTTTCGACCTTCGGTACAGTTTATTTATTTATAACATGAACAGGCAAAAATTTCCTTTTTGTAGAAATAAAATGGGAGAAAAGTGCATAAAGTGACGATGAGGATGAAGAAGGGAAACAAAAAATCTACATTTTTACGCACTACATAATTCGATATCTGACGACGAAGTTCGAAGATTCGAAGTCGAATTATTCAAAGCTCTGAATATAATTTCTAGTCCTAATCGCTATCTTTGATAATTCCGGAAGAGAAGCTTATACTGACACCCCGATAAATTTTCCCCGACACCTGGAGTTGTCGGCGCGCGCGCACGTTCGAACTTTCGAGCGTTCCTCCTCCGTCGCGTTTTTGCGACATAAAATATTTACGAAGCGCGCAGTTTTACGTGAGCAGAATCTCGTTGCGAAAGAAAAGCCGGGGAAACAAATTCCGATGCGCCCGGACAATTACAAAGTAATGTCGCGTGAGCGACGTGAAAATTGTCAATTATGTGCGTCGTTTCGCGATCCGCGTGACACGAATTACGCTTTCTAATCTGCGCCAAGTAGAATGTCGAAAAGAAGCATTTCTCGGCAGCGAATCGAAATCGAGCGCTCGTTCACTCATCCCCCTCCTCTCTCTCTCTCTCTCTCTCTTCCTTCGACGCCTCTCAAAAACTCGACGCATCTCGCTCGATTAGGCGCGACCGGATTGAAGCACGAAAGCATACGAAATTAGTCGCGAATACGAGCGCATCGCGTTCGAATAACGTTGGTTCGCTTTTAGTCTCGGGGAGACGAGAAGAGAAAAACATTACCGTCATGTCGCACTTTGCAACGTCTCTCTCTTCTCTGCTTCTTCGCCGTTCTCTAAATCGCGGAAAAAGCGGGTTCGCGCTGCAAAAGGTTCGCCTTCTTGCGACGACAAATACGGTAACCCCGAGACTTCGATTCCAGCCGGCGGCTGCAGATCTTCGTTCTTTCGGCGCGACGGTGAAGTCGCGATAGGCGCACGTAGCATTCCCGCAATACCGGGCGACCCTTTTGCAGCCGTCGAGGAACGCTCGCACGCGGAGGACGCTCCTCCTCGCGCGACGACGCATCTTTCCGATACCGCCATTCGCGGCGCACGTACTCCCGGTGAGTCGATTTATCACTATTCGACCCAGTATGCCCCCGCTTCCTCCGCGAGATATTCTCATTTCTCCTAAATTCCCCCGGCGCGATCTTACCGTCTATGTATGCGTATGTATGCGTGCGTGGGGAGAAAGAAATTCTAGAACACAGAGTCTGGCCATCTGACCGTCCATGTTTGTCCATGGCTGAGCCAATCTTTGTCATCGAGTGTCACGAAATTTCATATGTAATGTAATAAATTTTCTTTCATCGAAAACGAAATATGATTTATGCTCTAAATAAAGCAACACTTTCACTCAAACAAAATAATGCTTCATATGAAATTATGTGATTTATATTAAGTTGAATGACAGAATCAATGAGTAGTATAAAAATACTATATATTAAGTCAATATTGCGAGAAATGATGTAACAATTTTATTTATCATAAAGATTGATTTTCTATTCAAAGAAATATATAATTTAGTCTATTAGGCAAATGTTACGCGACGCAATAGACATTGTTTTATTACAAAACTGTTACAGTGATCAGATTCTGCGTTGTAAAGATTCTAGATGGAAATAATCGAATTCCGGGCGTGTCGGCCGACACTGAAAAAAAAAAACAGAAAGAAGCTGTCGTACTCGCATGAGAGCCGAGGAGGAGATATCACGAAATTTCGTCACGGATTTATCTTGATTTGGATTTTGAATATGCTTCTCAGTTAATTACAGGCGCGCAGCTTCGTCCATCGTATGGCTTAATCATCCGTTAACGCAGAAGGGGGATCACAGAGAACCGATATCCGGTTTTAGTTTTTAATGTCTCGCTGCGATGATAGAGCGAGAGAGGTGTTTCACGCACGACTAAGTGGCGAATTCGTATCGAGTAAAAAATCGCAAAAAATACGGGCAGTACGTATATGGGTTATTAAATGTCCGCGATCCTTTAATTTTGATCCTTGTCATCATACAAAGTTTCTTCGGACTTAATATGCGTGTTTGTTTAATTTCGATTTGTTTAATAGAAACAACATAATTTCATATCAAATATCATATCAAATATCATGTCAAATATCATTTGAATGAAAATGTTGTTTTATTATAGTAAATCATGTTGTTCGATGGAAAAAAAAGCAGTATTATTTACAGGAGAAATAATATTTCGTTTTCAATGAAAAACATTTCTTAGATATTAGAGCAAAGGAAAAGAAGCTTTTTCTCGATGTAGAGCGAAATCACGTGATTGACGTCATTCGCGCGTGACAGCGTACACCGCCGGCGGCGGGATAATGCAGGTGCTACTCTAATTAGCGCGAGTGATTTGATTAATCGCGTGCTCACAACTGATTTATTGTATTTAAATATCATGCGTCCGCTCGCACACGCGCGGTCTCTTAAAATATAGATCACCAAACGATAACGTACGCACCATCGATAAAAATAGAAAGCGCGTCTTCCCGGAACGCGTGTTGTTCTCATTCGGAAACTGCGACCAGGGTGCAACGAAAACGAAAAAACATCCAGGTCTTTCGACATTAATTGGCCATAATTCTGCGATAAGAATCTAATCCGCAAAATTATAAATTTCAAGATCTTGTTAGCCAATGGATAGTCTATACGTCTTTCTACAATGAAAACTTTCTACAACTGAAACGAAAAGATCTTGTTGACCTAAAATTAATTAAAAAAACAGTGTTTACTTTCTACTAGCTGTGCCCATTTTTTATTAGTTGTGTCTATTTACTCATTTTTTTTAGGGTTAAACTTGTCAGTGAATACCCTTAAAGAGAAGAAAACGAACTATGCTTGACATCTCGAACGTTTGCGAAGCACCTCGGTGCTATTTATACTTTTTTTACAAAGATGAATATTTGATATATGATTTCGTTTTTTTTCGAAACGTACTCCACGTGGGTTGGCTCCTCCTCGCATAATTATGGCTGATTAGTGAAACGAGCCACGAATATAATAAAATCGCCGAAAGGAGTCGCCCTGCCCCCTTCCCCGCGTTAAACTGTCTTGTCTTTCTTGCGAAATGGGTTGCGCGATTTGTGAACTTGATTACGCTCGAATTGCGCCACCGGGCTCTTTACATCTCGCTCTTTCGCATCCCGACGAGCGTGGAAAATCACACATGCTCTAATTAGCGCGCGAATGATACAATTAAACACCTGCGGTGCTGATCCGGCCGGTCGTCGTAACCGCGACCAGTAAGAAAGCATATCATCACGATGAAGAGGCGTGTATCTCGATGAGCGCATTGCATTTCTTTCTACGCGAACAATTCAAAACGGGGGGTGGGGGAGCGATGTAACGGATCTCGATACACGATGAATTATTCTCCTGGCTCTGATTGCGCGCACCGACGCGAAGTGAAGGGCAATTTAAACGAGCACTTAGTGCCTTACAATGAGTACAATTTGAAATCAAATTTTCACGACCGGGCAACAGTCGTTCGGCCGTTATATATCTTTCCGTATTATATCCTTCGCACGCTAATCAAGCGGAAAATTACGTAGGATTTTTACACCGGCGATTCTCACCGGCGAGCTCCAATAAAAAAAGGGAATATTCAAAAATCCGAATTCGATCGGGGGCATGGAACACGGAATTCGAGGGAATTATCATAATCATGATTTAACGCGGCGCGTATGTGCCTCGTTTCCCGCCTCGTGATACTTTATGACCTTTTTATGGCCTCTCGCGCTCTAATGTTTACGGCATTGTGTATACCTTCTGTTAATTAGAGGTGGGCTCGTGAGGGTTTCCCCTCTCTCTCTTTTCCCTCTTCGCTAATACCGATAATAATCGACGGCGCTTTCTTCCGTTTATAAATATTCGTGCGTGAACGAGATCCTCGGTAGACCGGGAGTCTCCTCCCCTCCGTCGGGGAAACAAAAACAGAAGTAAAATCAGCACTCGGATTATCCCGTAACGGACGAGTAAAAGCACCGGTTAAAACGTACGCTTATTAAATTTATACCGAGGGCCCGTGGATGCATCGATTAAAATTACTCGGAAAAAAAAATATCTTGCGCGCGTTTTCATCGTATTTGCTCACGTACAGAACACACATACACACACACACGAGGCGTATAATTATCGGAGATGTGGTTTTTGACGTACTTTATTCGAGTTACAGAGCAGAAGCCTTGCGAGAACGTAAGGTTCGAGAATTCCGATCGGTTCCGGATAACGCAAAGCAATATAACGAGCAACAATTTTGAACGCGGCTAATGCGGAGAAATACACTATTAATTATGTATCGTCGATGTTGGAGGTTGAGACAAAAATCCTACGTAATTACGAGGGACATTTCGAGGTTAGTATTTCGAATTTGAAGATACTATTGCGTAGTATCTCCAACTTTGGTAATACCTGATTATAACAGGATACCCGATAGTTCGTCTCCACAATAATCTTGAAGATTCTATCAAACGTGAAGGGCCAATGTGGAAAATCTCTAAATATAATTCTTACACATAGGCTATCGTACCTTGACGATGCAAAAAGATTTCTCACTGCCGTTTCTCCATGTTGAGTCTTAAAGAAAGACTCATTTCAGAATGATTTAATATTCGATTATCTCAACATTTTGCCCACATTGTGAATCTTAGCTGTTATTTTCCGAGTTAGCGATGTATTAATTACACATGACATGATTTATCGTAATTTTATTACCGATCTTCATCTCCGATGCGATACATACCTGCCTGAATCCTGGAGTCCCACATCCTGCATCATCCGTCATCCTGGTTCCTTGGTCTAGCATGCTGCTCCCCGCTGTTTCGTCGTACTTCACCGAATATATGTGGCACCAACACTAATACTGACGCTAACACTAACACTAATAGCGTCACTGACATTCGCATGGATACGATTTGATCGGAGAAACGTGTTGCAATTAACGCGCGATGCCGACGCGAGAGCCTTGTTGAATATTGTTGAAGACCGATTGGGCCGATAAGTAACTCGACGATACACGTGTTGTTCCGTATCGCGATATGTGTGTCACTCGTCGGCTCGAAACGAAATAACACGTTCAGGAAGCGTAAGAGTGCCAAAGCAAACGACAAGAAGGATAAAAATTTCACCTGGTCAGTGACGCGTGCGTAATCTCGGCGGCTGAGAAATCACAACACGCGTCTTCGAAATGTTCCGCGACAAGTCCTGTCTGGAATTTGCGAACGCCCTCTTATCGCTGGTCTGTTAAAGGGCCACTGTTATTATTATTGTAACCTGAACCGGGATTTAAATCTCCATCGACGCGCACCGTTATTGAACACACAACTGCTGCCTTTGTCCGTACAGCTCTTTTCTTCCCACCTCTTTCGAATTTCCCAATCCTATATCGAGATGTCCAACTGAAACGAAAGAAAACAATAAAGAGATTATGAAGAAATAAAGCTCGCTGTTTTAATTACATATTATCCTATTATTTATATATATACGTGTCAACAACATTTCTATTCAAACAAAATAATATTTCGTATAAAATTATATTGTTCATATCAAACAAGTCCAAATCGGATAAACCCGTGTACCAAATCCGAAGAAACCTTTCTCTCTATGCGCGAATTGGATTTCGTTCATTTTTTTCCCCCGCTAATTTCCGATTAATAAATTGATGAAAATTTCACAGAGATTGGATTTTGTAGAGATACACACTTACGATACTGAAACAATATTTTAGAAACGAATTGCTCGGCTAAGTGAAGTCCGAAGGCGCGCGAATAAAACAAAGTTTTATTTTCCACCTAAACACGCGATCTTATCGCCCAAGAACCTTATCTCAAATGAGGAAACTCAACAAGAAAGTCAATCCAATCGCTCGGGCGTTTAATACCCGGGTTTAATACCCGAAGAAGAATATCGCGATAATTAATGACCGTTAAGTAAAAAACTGGCTGTGTGCGCATCGATTAAATGATATCGAACTTGGGCGTATATGCCGAACGTGCAATTTAAGAATTCGCGGTTTATTTCTAAAAGAGTCACGATAGAGAGAAGGAAAAAAATGCCTTTGGACGCGTTGCATGATGAGAAGTTATAGCTTTCCGCGGCAAACGGCAGATTATGGCGTGCTCGCGCGCTTTTTGCAAGCGTGCCGCACGAGGAGCGTATTTCTCTTCGTGGCCGGGCCATCATTAGGATCCCGGCGTAGCACGAGATCACGTATTCATTGCTTAATTAAGATTATCGTAACTTGAAAGGGAGCGATCGCCGATATTTCACGTCAGTCCCGTATTGCTCACGTCAATCGGGGAATAGCGATGTCGACACGTGTACGATAACTCGTGATCCTAAACAACTTTCCGCCGTGCTCGCGCCGTCAATAATCCCTCCACGCGGTACACCCACGTCCCAGAACTGTCGCGTGTTCCTCTCGATTCCAGATAACCGGAGAATTTAACGTGTAATCGCGCAGAAAGACAGAGAGAAAGAGAGAGAGAGAGAGAGAGAGAGAGAGATTTCAACGACGATACCGTAATGTAATCCGAGCTCGCTCGTTACTTCAGAGACAACAGTTTCCACTTAATTTCCGAATAGGATTCCGTTTAAATTCCGAATCCACTGTTGAAAAGTCTTTAGAAATAATAGCGCTTTTGCTAATAAATTTAATAGTCTTATATTAAATTTAATAATTTTAAAGATTTCTACAATATAATAATAATATCGGTTTTGTAACGTCTTTTCGACGTTGTCCGATCCTCACACGCATATAAATGTGGTGCGCACGCAGATTATACACTAATATGTGGGATCTACAATTTTAACACCGATTCCGAACGACAATTTGAGTGAGATTTCTTGACGAAGATACTCTCGATGGATTGCCAGTCCATCGGAGAGGAGACACGTATGAAAATATTTTGGTTCTACACAGAAGTGAACCTGAGAAACTCTGGTATAACAGCAATGCGTTGTCTGTTACGCCACGCTAAGATTTCCATAATACCGGTGTTAATTAATCATAAAATAGTTCGGATATTTCATATTCACTGTAAGATCTAAGAATAAAAATGAAATTTAATAATTTTCCGTTTTCTCTATCTCATCATTTGCTATTTAGTTTTCATGTTCAGTTATGACGTATTGTAACACGTTATTCTAATAATCTGAATTATTCTGATACTTGATAATACAGAAGTCGACAGCGAGAGCCTCAGTAGCCGCCGCGACGCGTCGCGCTGCACGATCATTTTACTTGCAGTCGACTTCGCTCGCGGCAGATTAATATAAGAACGCTTCGGAGGCGTCGGGCATCTTCGCTCGTTATACGCTCCGGCTGAAAAAAGATACGCACTGTTATAAAAGTCCACATTAAACTAAGCAATCTCATTGTGTGTGTGAAGCATTTTTACGCAATCAACTTACGAAAACTAATAATCAAAATGTAATATACATTTAACAACGTATAATTATGGAAAAATCGTATTCTCCGTATCCACTTTTCATAACGGCGTTGTGATAATTTAGGAACGATATAATAAAAATTATACAAGGTGTTATTAAATTTCAAAAACACTGGACACTAATAAGCTAGACTGTAAGTCATTAGAACACCATTATGAAAAGCGGATTCAAAATATGACTATTCATGACTACACGTTATTAAACGTAATATCAACTCGGTTATTAATTTTCACAACTTGGTTATGTAAAAAGACCTCGTACAAATCAGGTTATAATATTTAACATGGATTTTTCCAACGGTGCCGATTCTACTTACGTTTCGACTCTACGAAAGATAAATATCGGTATCGTTCCTCAAAGTAGAGGCAAAGTGGAGCGCATCGGGAATCAAAGAAGGTCGAGCTCGTGCATTCGGCACATTCGCATATCAATCAACTAGGTTTACCATAATAAACGTGCGGCTATTAGCCGGCGACACACATAGAAGAGGCGAGGTAACGGCGGAGTTTTAATCGAGGCAAAAGTATCGTGTCCACTTTTTTTGGAAATCGCTAATTAGTGACGACCGAGAAATGGAATTCTATGGTGAAGTTAATTAGACACTGTTAGACGGTGTCCGACAAATCAGAGCCGAAAGAGCGGAAAGAGAATGAAAATAACGTATAAATAAAGGAGCTTCATTTTTTCTCTCTTCTTCCTTTTAAGGAGCTAAACTGACATGCATTTCACTCGTCGCTCGAATGTGCGGAATCCCACGTCATCGTTTCATCGACGGCTCGATATCGACACCTGTTACCAGCATGTTTATTACTCCGAAGATACACCGTGATGCACGTGAATAAATTACGCACGACGCACGAATGACACCGGATGTATGTTGAGATAATTACTAGGCGGCGGGTAATAAATATGTAAATACTCACCCTTTCATTCTGAGATAGCTTCGCCTACGTGAGACGCGCGATGTTCGTAGGCGTTAATGGAAAAGCTGAAGAAGAATGACGGCCGTTTCGTTCATTGGAAAACGGAGAAGAAATCACGATAACCAAAGACCGTACGATTAATATACGACTAACATAATGGATTATCGAGCTTAAAAACTTTTTCCTTCTCGGATAGATTCCGCGGGAATCTCGAATGCGACAGTAGAAATCGGTAGAATGGGTTAAACTGAGCAGAAAAGTCCTCTACTATTTTGCAAACAACCACGCAAAATTTCGAATTATTAATTACTGAAAATGAAGTCGGCAACATCTGTCACATACTTGTAGATTCGGCTGCTCTGAACAAAAAAGTCCTTCAACATTTTGCAAATAACAGGCCTGTTTAGTTATTAATCAAAGAACCTTTATAGATGGTCATTTTCAATCATTAATATCTTGAAATTTTGCGTATTGTTCGCAAAATGGTAGAGAACATTTCACCCTTAATCTGTTCTGCACCTGCGCAAAGTTTGCCCATGTTGCTTTGGGAGATCTTATATACAAGATATCCAATAATTTATTCAAGATCGTCGCTGTGCAGGTTTTTCTTTATACAGAGCTCGGCATGCATTAGCTCATTAGCTCATACATTAATTAATTCCTCATTAGCTATTGCAAATTTTGCAAAATGACGCATGACTTTTCCGTCCAGTTTTACCCGTTCTACCTGCACCGATCCCAAGAAAATTATCGGACACCCTAAATACGTACACCCTGGTAAATGTTAACAGTAAAATAACATCAATGTTATAATATCCCGCTCAACAAACGACTGCAATATAACGCGTGTGTTATGTAACAGCGACAATGTTGAATGGGAAATAACAACACTGACGTTACGTTACTGACAGTGTCTGGAACAGAAGTCAGAAGTTGGAAATAAACAACGGGAGTCGAACGGCGGAAACTGTGTCATTTTTTCGCGGAGCTTCCACGGAGGGGGAGAAATTCGAAAGAAGGACGACCGAGAAGTCGAGAGTTCGTGTTCCCCTTTGAACGATCGAAACCCCATCGAAAATACGTATCGGCAATAAAACGTAGCGGCGATAAAACACCTGCGAGACGCACACGACATAATTATATATACATCCGTGTGCTGATTGCACTTTTAGATGCACATACACGCACATAGACACACACGCGTGCGCGTGCGCGCACATACTCACGTGCACGCGACATGATTGCACCTCAATCTCCCACAGTCTTTTTCCACGGCGACGGGAAACGATTTCTCGCGATACCATTCTATCGCTCAGGGCAATTTCGTTAACTGCTAACGTATCGCTAACGCCTAACGTAGCCGAGCGCCCCATCGATCGTGATCGCTCGCTCGCGCGCCACGTACATTCTAAGGGAGAGTTTATCTGCAACGAGCATCATCCGCGCGCGGGGCTATTAATCCAATCGCACACTCTCGCGGCCAATAAATATGTTCCCCGGCACGCATCAGCCGAAACTCCGTCGCACGCAAATCGCGGGTAAACTTCTAACGTTACATTGTCGTTTCTCTAATAACGTTACTCCGCGCGTCCCAATTCACGGGGCACGACACGCCCCCCGGAAAGAAGAAGACGGAACCCGGCACTCGTATGTTAATTTATTCCAGCACCGTATCGCCGACACGACCGAGCGCAAACAATGTTCGCGGTGTTCGAATTTCACGCGGATTCCTGCTTATGTCGCTACATAAGGAATAACACGGGAATACTGGTGGTCGGAAAAACAGTGAGTTTACCCGAAATTTTCGGCGAAACGGAACGAGCCCACCCGCCCCCTCTCCTCTCCCTTTCTCCCTCTCTCTGCATTCCAGTAAAAATATGCCAGAAGTTTTCTATTCTGTAGTACTTAATACTATTTAGTATTTTATTCAGAATTCTGTCATATCTATCTTTAACTTCACATAAAATCTTGTCATTTGTTAGGGGACATAAGTAATGTCGCTTTTTCATATTTATACAAAACTTCATGTTATTTAATATTTAATTCTTTCAAAATTTTACAATAAGCGCACTAAATGTCAATAAATTTAATTAGTATACAGGCTGATGTAATAATAAATCACGCCCACAAACAGGGCGGTAATGTTTATTTAACCTAAAAAAGGGACATTACTTACGAATACCCCTAATACTATATTCAAATTAGGCTTCTTTCTCTCAAAACACTTTTCATCTTTCATTTGATTTTACTTACTTATACCTATTATAATTTCAAGTAACTCAAATAATTCTTTGTCTTTATCACTTCATTATTTAGTTCTTTATCTTTATGTCAATCTTTTGTTGTCTTTTTCTTTCTTCTTTTTTTGCTACTTTTTGTTATCTACTATCGTGTCCTTTTTGCTTTACGACTTGTGTAAACATTTACTTATTAGTCTTTAGGGAGTATGCCCTAGAACTGAAATAAACGCTTCTCGCTCTCTCTCTAATAGCTTCTCCTACATCTTTATGTCGTCACCGTCCTCATGCCGTTCGCGTATTCAAATTTGATGGCTCTAAAATTGTAAAGTATCGGCATATATATACGGATATATTTAGCCGATGACATGCAAGACAGTTTAATGATTTACGCATTTACGCAGCGTGTAGATATGGAGTCGTTCCCGCAAAATTCGTAGGAGATTCGGATAGGGTCGGCGACACGCGCGCGCGGCACGCATATTTAGCGGAACTAATCTTTATTTACAGACAGACACGTAATGCCCCGCGCACGTGTCGCGGATGTGTCCTAGTTATATCAGCGAGGCGGCTGTTTTTCAGCTTCTTCAGAAGAGGACTCCGGTCCTCGTCGAATATCTGGAATCGATTTATTTCGTCTTCCACTTCTCGCGTTCCCCCGTCCAAAAATCCCGGGACGGTAGAGTTTCGAGTTTTAATGCGCTGGTCAAGGCTAATATATATTGCGCACAGGACACGTGAGAAAACACAAATTGTCTAACAATGAGGTGCGAAGGGACGGGATATTTACGTTTCATATTCTCGGGAGCGTCGTTCCGCAGAGCGGCTTCGCGATGTGGAACGTACGATCGTGTACGATGCGCGTTACCTTCCACGTGGCGGAATATCAATAAGTCCGCCGTGTAACCTCGTAAATCGAGATTTCCCGAGGGACAAATGAAATCCACCGTGCAACCGGCTCGCAAGCCCGGGCCCTTCCGAGGCTGCTCGGCGAGCTCGTTCGTTCGGCCTGCGTGCACTCGCATTATCGGATACGTACGGATAAGCAAAGTCGTAACGGTACGGTTTAAATTGGAGTGAGGGCAGTGGGCGTAGTTAGTAGATTGCTGGAATATGCAAAGCACAGAAGGCTCGCGAGCTCCTTTCTTCCGATATGGTACGGGAGAGGAGGGGAAAGAGAGAGAGAAAGAGATGGAGAGAAAGAAATTTATTAGGTTTCCATAATACAAGCGATAATATGAAATATTCCGGAGAGAAATATGTTTAGGCGAGGCTTTATTAAGACGGCAAATTCAATGTTGCAAAATAGATGATTCTCTTTCTTTTTCTCTCTCTCTCTCTCTCTCTTTCTCTCTCTCTCTCCCTCTCTTCCTATCTCTTCTTTCTCCAATTAGGAATATAGGCCGTTAAACCAAACCGAACCGCTCAAGTGCGAAGAGGGAAGCACATCTTTCATGAACGTATATATGTGTGGAGAGATCGTTTCGTGCACGGCGAGCGCGCAATTCTCGAAAGTGCAGAAATGAATATGTCGATATTAATCAACCGTCGGACAGAGTATTCACTTATTGGCTTAGCGGCAAATCGCGCGAATATATCGCCATCTGAGCGTGCAAAGCCGAGGGAGGGCAGCTCGCGTGGATCGCGTGGAAATCGCGAACCATTGCCGACGAATTTATGCTTTCTCGCGAAGTCCGCGAGAAGCCGACGATAGGCTCGGTAATTCGATGATTAGGAGGAGCGTGAGTAATGAAGGGTGCGGAAAGGAGGCCGTGACTTGATCTGGAAATGATATTCGAAGCTTCGAATAGTGATGACTAATAGTCGTGACTAGAGCTAGTATTTTTCTCTTTTGAATATTTTGACATTCGAAGCTTCGATGTTCGTTATTCGAGTTTCGAAAATATCGAAATTTCGAAGCTTCGAAACATCGGAATTACACGATTTTTAAACTTATATAATGTATGGTACGTTCATTCGTTTGCAAAAGTTCATTTATAACATTTCTCGGTATATCGATATATGTGGTGAGTAAGATTTATGTAGATATTAGTCCACATTCGCGCGTAAGATTAGTGTCGATTCACAGTAAGTATTTTAAGCCTTAAGACATAAGAAATTACAGTAAATTATTCTCTTCATATTCGACTGTGATTGGTCAATTTCTTAAGGCTTGAGACTTAAAATATCTATTGTGGACCTTATATTCTCCGAAGCTTCGACATTTCGAAGATTACGGTCTTTGAGAGCGAACTTTTCAAGCTTCGCCTTACCAAAACTCGAAAATTCGAACTTCAGCTAGTCGTAACTTCTCAAACGTCGAGCTGTAACTGCCGGGACTTGCGTCTTTACAATTGCTTCTTTCTCTCCCACTGTCAAACGAATCGTTTCGGCGCCTCTCTCTCTCTCGCACTGCCGAGAAAGTTCAAGAGCTTTTACGACTGGACTGTAGAATTCCAGTCTTGCCATCTTTGCCGAGAAACACATACTGTCCGGTTGATTTCGTTTAGAAGGTGCGCTCGGCCTTTCCCGCAAATTTCATTTAGAATTAGCTTTTTTTATTGCTACCGCATCGTCCGTTTCCGATGATACCTCGATTCCGACGGGGCTTCGGTGATTATTTCACGTCACGTCGTCGCGATGTGTGTGGTTAAGATTTCTCCGGCGCGCCCGGGAGAACGCTTTCCTCGCCGAAAGGAGATTAGACGCAATCCAGATAACGTTGTTGTGACAAATTATTTCATTTCGAGCGCGGTCGGACGGACATAACACCTCGACGGGATAAGAATACGGGGCTGAGCACGTGATCGATAACGTGCGGAAGTGAGCAGTATTACAAACTATAAATCCTCGCTTCTGTGATCGATGAGGACACGACCGTTACGTCGCCGGTGTGTCTCCGACTTGTTGCCAAATATTAATATTAATATACACCCGGGGATACAAGTGGCGCGTTCGAACGAACTGTCACTCGAAAGCTGCCACCATCTCGTCGTAAAAAATTGCGCGTAATTTTACACCACCCGAAAATCCTTTGGAAATCAATCAAACGCCGGTGTATTAAAAAAAGAAAAAGAAGCGATCTCACTCGTAACGCCTACGCGCGCGGACCGTTGTTCCCGTTAAGAATTTCATAAATTACGGCGCGCCGCACAAATCGCGCGGCCCCGTTCATGGTGATAATGCCAGCTAATAAACCGCGAGAGCACGGGGGAGCGACGAGGGGGAAAAAGATCTCACGTCGGTCCGTCCGGGGGGAGTTTATTAAGATTAATTGTGCCTTTTATTAATTCCGCCGCCCCGGCCTATTGTATTCTAATAACGCGATCGCGTTAGATTCCAGAAATCTCGTCACGGATGCCGCGGGCGGGCTCGACGCGGCTTTTAACACGCCGCGGTTACAGCGCGGTGTAATAGTTTATCCCGCGTCGTATCGACACGGCACGGTGATTAATGACCGATACGATCCGACGATAGCACCGGTGGCTGAAATCATTGTATGCTCTCTCTCGACCCGCTTCATCGTCCCCCCCGTAAACATTTACGATTCGGTATCTCCGTGGACATTTAACATTCTTTCCACACCTCGCGGACTCGCGAGAGACGAGAGCCGACTGTTAACCGTTTCCCAGACTTACACTTTCCGAGTAACACCGTTGTTGGACATGTGTGTCTCAAGGCGGTTGGATTTTCCGCGACGATATCAAGGACGTAGGTTTATTATTCGCTGGAAAAACATACCACACTTTCCCCTGTAACGTTTGTTACTGTAATTTGACTGTTTTAGTGGTGAATGTTAATTCCGAGCAAAATGAAGGCAAATGTAAGCACAATATTGCAAACACGGAGGCATTATTTATATTCTATCTTTTCGTTAGTGTTTTAGGGGCCGTTCAACAATTACGTCACGGAGAAAGGGGGGGTCTATTAGCTTGCATGACGGTCTGTAATGACAGGAAGTACGGGGAGGGGAAGGGGAGGGTAAAGACCATGGGACGTTGCATTACATGGTATAACTTGTAAATATAGATGCAAGTGGTTATCCAATTTGCATTCATGAGACATTTCGTTACATTCGGCAAAAATTTCTAAGTTTTGACATGGTTTTGCGTTAATATTCAAAATGTTAAGTCTTAAACGTTTATTCTCTTAAAAACGCGATTTTTACTCGTCACAATGAAAAGGCACCCTTACGAATCCCCGTCATCGTCGTCGTCGCTGCAGAGACCGGATTAAGCGCACTTCAAGCAGCACCAGCTGTACGTTTTCGTATTCTTCGCGAATTTATCCATAAACTTAAGCGAAACTGGCGTCCCGAGAAACCACGGCGGCGGTGTGACGCAATCCATACTTTCCGAAGCATATTCGATTCTTTTACGAGTACTTAAGAACGTAAAACGGCATTTGAATGCGATACTCAAGTATATGCGGCATATCCTCTCACGTACGTAGCAACGATTAATTATTCTACGTAATTCCCGCAAGTTTCGCAAGTCTCGAAAGGGAGAGATATACGGCCTTTTCGAAAAAAAAATCGAGCTATTTCTTCATCCGCCAATGCGGATTTTATTGCGCTTGTAATTGCGAGGGAAACGAAAGCGAAGGAGTGATTTTGACGCATGACGCGGCCGTGACGTTACCGCGTTTTATTACGCGGTTTAAACGCGAATCAATCCGCTCGCGAGCGGCCGACGATTGCGAACGCTTCGACGCCGAACGGATTTTACGTTGACGTCGGTGGTTATACACATCGTGCGGAAATCGACGGTTCCGTTTAGCGATTACGTTCGGTTTCTCCCCTCTCGGCCGGTAATTATTTCCAATTGCGCGCGCGCGCGCGCGCACGCCCGATTCGAATAATTTCAAACTCGCAGTTCGAACTCGCGATTAAATCGCGGCTCTCGCGGCGTTTTCTCGGCCACGAAATCGGCATAATTATCCGTCTGTGCGCAATAGCGCGCTCTCGCGCGAATCGGCGTACGCGCGCGTTCTCAGTTCGCGATGCTTTCTAATAAAAACCGAGTGATATTCGTTCGCGTTGTTGTTGCAACACACCCGCGGCTACGAGAAAGAGAGAGAGAGAGAGAGAGAGACGATGACGACGACGACGACGGTTATTCACGCCGATTGCGCGGTCACGAGGCGCGCAAAATGTTGCATTAAACGGCCGACGAGAGTCTGTCCCGCGAGCGGTTCCCTGTAATAATTATCGCCGCCGCTCATTACCGTCAACCCTTGACCCACCGGCCGGCGGGCGAGATCGTGAGTCCGGCTTGACAAGAGCGCGATTCGCAACGATTCCGGAAATTTATCTGGAATTCATCTAGAAAAGCTACATCCACTACTACGCGGCAGCGCGTTCGTTTCTATCGCGATCACCGTTCGATGCGCGAAACTCCGCTGTTCGCTCTCGCCGAAATCCACGATGGTATTTGGACGTTCATAGACTGGTGTTCGTACACGGAGAAAAGTACTGCTGCTGCCGCAGCGGGGGATCTGTTGGTCATCAGGTTGATAGCGGAACGATTTGTTGAGAGCGCTAATTGCCACTCGCTTGATTATTTTGCCGAATCTAGTGGATATTATTTTGCCGCAAGGACAAATTGGTAGATGTGGGAACGGCACTGTTTAGTTCTAACAGCGAATTAACGCGTTCGAAGGACAAATTCGCTCCGCAGAATTTTTCTATTCTAACAGCAACAAAACCGTTCTTATTCCAATTACGAGTAATTCGAGGAGTTTAAGACATTACCGGGATCAAAGTAGAAATAAATGATATCGTTAGAATTGAAATTGGGCCTATTTTGCTATTTTATTGTATTGTAGAATTAAAAGCTCAACATTGAACCCGAGTTTCGATTCGGCGCGCATGCGAAGTCAATCGCGAGGATTCACGGACTCAACGACGAAGAGCAAAATTCCACGGAAGGGGGGAGGGGGGGAGGATAAGAAACTCAAGAGATTTGACGATAACGAGATATGTCGTATCGAAGATCAACGGAGGTTGCGCTCATTTTTACGGTGGAAAGTTTGAGGAATTTCTTCTCGGAAAGAAAATCCTGCGTCTGGCAAACACTCGACATCTCTCTCTCTCTCTCTCTCTCTCTCTCTCTCCAGTGCCTTCTCTCGTTCTCGTGACTTCTTTCTCAATTCCTCTCGGATATCGATGCGACTCAACTTGACTCGAATGGACTCGACGAGATCTTTCCATGCATTTCCTCACGAAATGTACATATTTGCTGAAATGCCGTAACGCGCTGTCGCACTTCTCTCGTCGAGTACCTGCAATTACGCGAAGTAGGTGCGAAACTGTGCACTACCTCTCGTGGGAAGCTAAAATCGACGCGCGCACACACACACGCGTGTATACACACGTACACGCACGACGGGACAAAAATTCTCGCTCGAGCGCTCCCTTCGAAAATTGATTCCCCGATTACTGTAATTACGTTACATGAACGGGACGAAGCGAGAGTCCGATCGGAGTGCTCTCGATCGCACCCTGAATTTCGTAACATGGTGTTCGAATATACGCGCGTGAATCACGCGCGCGCGATAAATCGCATCGCGGATAGAAAGCGTCGCTCTTCTCGTCGAGACATTACCGTTCGCGCGTTTTGATCGACAAAGTCCCGACAATGATCGTCGGGATTTCACAGACGCGCGCGATCGATCGATCTATAAACTCGCGGAAACGGACTGAAAAGTCCGGTTCAGCTTGAAAACCATTAACCGCTCGCCACTCCATTATAGATACAACTCTCCGATATTCGTCGTAGTTATCGTTATTGATTGGTAGATCCCGTTGGTGCGACTACCGCCGCGTGTCTCGAGCGATGGATTGATGTACAAATCGATGGAAGCAGGCTGAAAAATTCCGCCCAGCTTGAGACCGTTTAGACCGCTCGCAGATATCGGGCCGCGATATCGGATCGCTACAAATTACCAATTAATCCTGGACGCCGATTCTTTTTTCATTTTAACCACAAGAATAGTAGTGGCGACACGCACGTAAGGTTATTAACATTACGGTAACATTTCCCTGAAAAATACTTTTCTCCGTTATTCTTGTGGTTGAAATGAAAAAAAAAAAGGATATCGTTGTCCCCGAAAATAACTATATATTTTTTTCTCAGTGTAAGCAACGAAGTGCGATCCGCGGTTACCTGGCCAGAAATTGTCATCGGGTCAACCCCTGATTCTGAGTAAATTTCTAGTTAGCTAAATAAGATCGTATTCGCGGGCGAGAGATTGATATTTTTCACATTTTGACTGCACCCAGCGAGAGAGAGAGAGAGAGAGAGGGTAGAGGAGAAGAGAGACGAACTGTAAGCTCATATAAATATAGCACGTCTATTCATATTCCGACTGTCTAAAGAGATTTCGTAAAATATATACGAGATAAGATCGGAATAACGTTCATTACGTCGTTGATTATGTCGGTGTTCGGTGATAAACGCACACGACGTGCGCTCGCGCGGGGTATCCTTGATCGCCTCGGAGAAAAAGTTCACTTTGCGGACGTCGCGATTACGCGTCTCTTCTTCGCCTCTCTTCGTCTTATTTCACCTCGACACGCCCTCTCTCTCTCTTCGCGTATGAAATGTATTCCGACTGCGAACGACGGCGAACGCTTCCGGAAATATTTACGATTCGAGGGCAATACACGCAAAACACTAATATTAAGGTAATTGCGCGCTCGAGCTCACCGTTCGAAATAAAAATAAGACACCGAGATGGCCTTGCGAGATGCCGTTGCCAAGGATATTACCGATAGACGCGATGATAAGGATGCACGCGGCGGAAATACGCAAATAGGCGATCTGGTTTTTCCAGCTTTTCGCTTAGCCGACACGGAAAGTGATCGAGAGTGCGCGCATCCCTCGTCGAATTCTATAGTTCCTTTTCTCTCGCCGGTCGAACGGACATTACTAATAGAGGATGTGTTTTTAGTACACACTGAGAAGAAATTGAAATTTGGCGAAGCAAACGTTTCTCGCAAACATTTTCCCCGATATTTATTGGTTGGAAAAGAATTTGGCGGAAGTGACGGAATAGTTTTGCGAAATACAGCCAAGGAGAAGGAATCTGGTTGCAATAACTAGAAAAGGAACAACCAGATGCGTTCTGGTTGAAGGGAACAGAATTTCCGATTCTCATGACTCAAATGAGATACCTACAATCGGAAATTCTATTTCCTTCAGCCAGAATGCACTCGGTTGTTCTCTTTCTGATTACAGCGAATACAACAAAGAATACAACCAGATTGTTCTGCCAAAGTTTTCTCATTAATCGGTTCATTTGCTAAGGAATCAAATCTTATTGTTTCACCGTATTTAAATAAACCTTTATTTCAGTGAAGTAACAACCTTATATTTCGCAAATAAATTCTCAAGTCTTTCTCAGTGTGGAGAAGCGCAGCTCGTGAGTGAAGACGCGAAACGCTCGAGACACTCGACGATTCTTCGCGCTCTTTTCGCCGGGAAAAACCCACGGTTACTAAATAAACTCCCTTATAGTCGAGTCGAGCTCGATGAGGATGTCTAATGGATATCGGCTACTTTTTCGCAAGTACATCGTATTCTCGGAGCTCGGAGCGAGGTATATCGGAATCTCCTCCGGCGAGGAACGTCATTCGGCAGGTGAAATGTCAACCTCCTCGGCATCCGTGCTTAAAAAGTCGCGGGCATTTAATTCAAGTGGCCGGACGCGATTTTAGTTTCTTCCAATGCGAGAGAGCCAACGAGAACACGACGTACTCGACGTCGATTAAGACGAGCGAGAAGCGACAGCGATGTTTGCATAAGACTCGAAAAATTCTGTCTACGCCACTGAGAGCGCGCCAACCGGTGCGGCAAAGTTGCATCGAGCTGTCGGTGCACGCCGGTGCAACCGAGCGTATTCATTTGCGTCTACGTGCAGGAACGATCATTTTTCACGGTCAACGATGCGTTAAAATGGTTGCGGAGCGGCGCGAAGAAGAATGATTGAAGGCTGGGGAAGGAATTCGCCGCAGCCCCGCAGCGGGCGTAATATCAACAAGAAAGCCGGAAGCCGAAGGAAAGAAATCACGTCGGAGATTTGCGCAGAAACGCGCGGGCGGTGGATCCGCTTCGCGCAGAAACACCAGATCGGCTCGAATGCGTAATTACTCGTCGATATGGCAAATATTGGTTAGATTAGAGTTTCGAGAGCGTTTCAATCATAAGCAAAAAATAGATAGACGGAGTATTAACTCAGCGAGGGGGCGACAGATTTAGGGTAAGAGAAGCGTACTTATAGTTCGATTTTCCGTGATATAACTATCACGAGCGGGATTGATGAGTCATGGGAATAGCATGGAAATGATGGACCATGGAAATAGTATGGAATATTACGGAAATGGTATGCAATATTACGGTATAGTGGTATATTACGGAAATGGTATGTAATATTACGGTATAGTGGAATATTACGGAAATTGTGGGAATTGATGATGAGACTAGAATTGGATGATGGAAAAAGGGTGTTATGTTATAGTTCCTGTTATTATTACAACTCTCACAGGCGCAACTCATTGTTTTCCTCCCGACAACTCAGCAATCCAAAAATAACAGTATTAAAAAGTTCTTAAAATTAATAGTGTTTCTGATAGTAAATTTAAGAATTTTACATTAAAATATTTATAACCACGGAGGTTTTTATAATATCAATGTGGTTAATTATAAAATAATTATGTTTCACATTTACCATAAAATCGAAGAACAACTATGAAATTATAATATTTTTTCGGCTAGTATTACATAATTTGTTATTTAGTTTTCATACTCAGTTATGACACGTTATAATACGTTATGAAATATTAGAAGTGTTTTAATATTTAATAATATACAATATAATTATTAATATATATGTGACATTGGAGTTGACAACGATGTATAGCGTTAATTGCGAATATTAGTGAAATACTTAGAAATTTATATACTTCTTTATCTGTGTATTTCTATTAGATCAACTGATGCGCATAAAAATATAGCATTGATAAAAAAAATTTTTTTAATAATATTTTTATATTTGTAATATTATGTATACATGTTTTCCTCAACTTCGCTTCCAATTAACACTTATTATTTAAGTAGTGAAATCAATATATGAGAATGTAATTTTGCTTGGTAAATACTAAACTTACGAGTGTCTTCTTGAATGCATCACTGAAATTACAACAATGAGTTTACAACTAGTAACATAGCGGAATAACCTATTTTCGGAAATTTTAACTTTGAATCTTCTAATCGGAACTTACGCTGCATGTGGGAAAACCCGGGAAAATTTCTATTCGGGTCGCGATGTATCTCTCGCGCGGTATTCCATAATAATGGGACATAAAAGGTGCATCGTAATTACCACAATTCGCACAATGCACTTCGAACGGCGGAGATAGGTCGATTCAAATTGGCACCGATCTCTGTCTCTCTTTCTCTCGGCGACCGGTCAGTGGCGGTTAATTGATCGTAATAAAGAAATCAGAAAGCATCGAATCGACCGCAGACTTCACGTAATTACAGTTATATCCTCCCCCCTCTCTCTCTCTCTCTATCCACGCGGTGTAAGATCTCGAGACCTGAATAATAAAACGTCAGTAATTCATTGTCCACGTTCCATTATCAGCGCGAATAATGGCGTAAGGAAAGACGGAATAAATCAAACAAGATGTTTACGAGCGCTTAAAGTAAGCCACATTCGCGTCGAAAGTCTCTCAAGCTCACGGATCGGGTCGGTGACTGTTAATGCGACCGTACACGTACCTCGACGTGTCCATCGAAGTACTTCATTGCTTCTTCCATTTTTATTACATTATCGAAAGATAAAAATACTTTGAATAATGTATACACGATTGCGAGCGACATGTGCGCGCACACGCGTTTCCGTTCATGTAATCAAGGAAATTCCATTTAGATTTCCCGCCGGAAAACTAGGACGGTAATCAAGTTCAGCCTACTTAAGCAGCGGGTGTGCGATAATCTCTCGGGAATCCAGTAGACGTTCTTGATGCATGTAATTATCCGAGCGCGCGGCTACTATGTAACACGTGAAAAATTTACCGCCGTCACACCAGACGCTCGTAATCGTATCGTTCCATTTTTTCACCGAAGCGAATTCTTCGATTCTACCGCAGCCGTCTCTTGCCTATTTCTCGTCTGATTTTCCCGCCGTGCGTCCTCATGCGGCAAATCGATCCCGGGTCGTCCGAGACGATGATTTCGATGAGCGATCGACCCGCCCACAACGGAGGAAACAATTTGGCCAGAATAGCAAATTGTTTGTTAATGCAGCGACGGCAAAGGCAATTTGTTTGGACGACAGAAAGATTCGTCAAGAATATTCTTAATTGCTGTTTGCTGATTATATGGGCAGCAAAATAATTTGGTTACGCCAACCAAGTCTCATCGCCGTACGCGGCGACGTTACAACAGCAAAATTACATTTTCCATGTAACCAAAGACTTTTCGCTGTCGTTATATTAACAAACGACACGCTGTTCCAGCGAAACTCGTTTTCTCCGTATAATATCACCGTCGATTATTCTCCGATCCCGTCTTTCTCCCCCTTCCCGGCAATAACCGTCTCGCTCTTTTCCGCAGGAGGTGTTGCTGGCGCACAGCAAGTCCGCCGCTCATTGCGAGCCGATCACCGTGATCCTGGCGGAGGTGGAGGCGCCGGAACTCGCGGCGCTCCTCGGCTTCGTGTACACCGGAAGCGCGACGGTGCCGCGGATCCGACTGGACGCGTTCCTGCGCGCCGCCGAGGCTCTGCGCATTCAGCTGCCACCGGTGCCGCCTGCAGTGGTGATGACGTGCGGGGGGGACCAGGCGGACTGCAAGCTGGAGGCTGACGTCAAGGACGTCAAGGTCAGCCCCAAATACCTGCAGTGCGACCAGTACCCGTCGTCCGACAGGTGGTACCGCTCGGCTAGGCCGTCGTCGTCCTACGAGTACGACCGTAAAGAGTCCTGCGGCAGGATATTCCCGTCAAACGACAGCGGGGATATCCTCGGGGACAGCAGGGGCCTTCACGAGCTCGACAATCCGGCGAGTAGATGCGCGTTCGCGCCTGCCACCTGCGCGAGCACGTGGCCGATCGGTGACTACATGCAGCAAGAACGCGCGATGGGAGATCCTCCCGCGGCGGGGAAGAGTCACGTACCGATGACGAGACCGGCGCACACCGACAAGAACGACGCGATGCTGGCCGGCCACGGTGAGCCGGCGTTCAACGTGTACCAGCCGACCACGTGTCTCCCGCCGGCCGCACCTGCTGTCACGGAGGTATACGGCGGGCTGGATCCGCTGGAGAGGATCATCAGGTCGGGGTACGAGAGGACGCGGATGAATTGCGCGGCCGACAAACTGACGGACGAGGAGGCGGCCGGCGAGTTTTGCGGAAGAACGCGCGACGATTGCGGCCGCGAGTGCCCCTACCCTACGGGCAGGATGCAGCCGTCGTCGTCGTCCTTGCAGTGCGCCGGCCGGACGAGGTCATACGAGAGGCCCGATTACGGTCAGCCGGCGGGCGAGGATCTCAGCTGCGGCGAAAGTTGTTGTAGGTGGAGGACCGCCCGCAGGCACGTAGTGGCAAACCGCGTCACCGCGTCGCCGTGGCGCCAGATCGTCAGGCCCCATCATTCACCGAGGACGAGGCCCGTCGTTGTGCCCGAACGTCCGCTCGACGATGTGAGTACACGTCGCGATATGGACTGCGCGAGTGAGCCCGTCAGTCTTTATCGGCCATCATTCGTGAAATCAATTAGGAAATTCCGCTTTCGGCGGAGCATTTTTAAACAATGACGCGTGGAAAGCGAATGCCTCGCTCACGCGTTCATGCGAAATGTGCGCTGATACGCCGTAGAATCGACTCCGAGAGCGATTGCGAATTCCGCTCGTGGTGGGCGTACTCGGGTAGCGCGCACCGAGTCGAAATTCTGACGCCGCTTTGACGCTCTCAACCGCCGTTTGACGCGCGTGGGTCAAATCGAGCGGAAAATTCAGATTACACGGTCGTTGAATCTCAAATTATCGCACACGTATAAACATAGAATTCTTTCGTTACAGTTTTGGAATTCCGGAGAAAGTTCTTCCCAAATTTCCGCGGATTTTTTCGGTTTCTTTTCGTCTTCCTCACGAAAAAGATAAATGCGGCGAGTTTTAATCGTAATATGCGTGAATTTTTCTAAACGAACTTTCCCACCTTTGGGAGAGAAACCGAGGAAATTCGCGGAAAATTGAGAAGAATTCAGTTTTTCCGCAACTTTAAAGCTATAATTTTCTTAATATGCAATATTTTTTTGTGTAGAATCAACGAATCTTCTCTTATACCTCGAATTATCTATTTTCAAAAATAATGATCGCAAGATTTTTCAAAAAATTTACCTTTCATACATTTAAAACTAGAACATCTGTATTCTGGACACATTTTGTGTTTTTTGTTTGTGTTACTTTAACGTGGAGGATACGTTAAAAAGTACACGAATATATGTTAAATTAACATATTCACCTAATTATAACATTCTACTTTTTTAAATGTTCATTTTATTAAAGTTCACTTTATTAAACCTAAAAATTTCAGCGGGACGTTTTTTAACACAAAACTTTTTACCGTGCGATAGCTCATTTCGAATTTTCCCTACGCAATTGCGCGAGCTTCTTTTCACGAGACAAAAATACCTACAGGAAGGATTATTTCAGTTCTGAATATACATCGCCGAGTCGACGATCCTCTAATCGACAAGATGTTCTGCTCTTCTCGCGGGACATATAACACTACGGTAAAAAAAAAAGGAGAGAGAAAGGAAGAAAGACAAGATCATCGTGGTACAATGTGAGAACCGGTTCTGGTGGGAATCGATAGAACAACTTCACGAACGATTACAGTTATTAACGAGACGAGCGGAATGTGTGGCGTTCCTTGGTCAGTGCATACTCGATTAGGATGCACGGAGTATTTCGGGCCACCTGTCAAAATCCCGTTGCCTGGTATTCCCACGAATGTACGAAAAGACGAGTTCTATTGTGGGAACTATGCCGTGCTTGAATATCGCTGAACGGTACGATCGAACGCTCGTGTTTGCGTCCAGTCAACGAAAAAAAAACACTTCAGACTATGAAAGAAGCTAATTCATCGGCTACGCTGTGTCAATAATTTAGGCATACCCAACGTGTTGCTCTTTTATTTTCGTGCGAGCCGATAAATGCCTAAGGTTTCTCGAGCGAGGCGGAAACAGTTCGAAGGAATTTCAAATACGAAGTATCTTCTCCACACGCGTTTGATAATGAATATAAATATTTATATTAACATGATATAATATTAACAATATTAACAAATAAAAAATTGAAAAAAAAATGAAATATTGTTGCCAAAAGTTCAAACTGTCGAAAATAACGATTCTCGTGATATGATTCGACGGGCGTACGTCGGAATTCTAATTTTAGATTTTTCGAATTCCTTGGGTTCCGATTATCTTAAAACGGCATTTGGATCTCACAATACTTTTGCAGCCCGGCCCGAAATGGATCGATTAATTCCTCATTAACTATTGCGAATTTTGCAAAATGGTACATGCTTCTCCTGTTCAAGTTCGCCCGTTTTACCGGTATGCCACGGATCTCGAGAGAAAATTACCGATCACCTTGTATACATTTCTATACACATTTTCTCTTCTCCCCTGTGCGCATCAACGCGAAAGATTAATCAGTTTTGACTTCGATTTTCCGCCGAAGATTTATGAGACCAAAGAGCCCGCGTCGTCGTCGATTGGTTCAAAGCGATAAACCTAATTTTCGCGAAATAGGACACACACGGCCAGAGTAAACCGTTACGCCCTTAATTAAAACGGTAGATGCGAGGCACGTTTGATACGACACGTCGAGCCGTCGTAACACAAGATTAACGAGGGAAAACGTCTCGATATCCCGGAACATCTATAAATCGTTCGCGAGGTAATTACGCGGAAACTGTATTTTCCGCGTCACGCAGGGTAACATCAATCGTCCAACGCGATTTTCAATCAATTAACGCGCGTGCCGAGGAGAACGGCTCTTCGGTTCTCACGGGTACGATTTTACACCCCTTCGGTTGTCCACTGAAAACTCGTAAAATGCGGAAACTCGTAAACGCTGCGTGAACTCTCCGTGAGACCGTGACGAGAAAGAAATAGATTCTTCGTTGCCTGACACGAGAATCCGTAGCGAATCTCTCTCATTTAATTGATTTATCGGAAGCGATCTTCCGATAACACGCACGACTTTCCGAAACATTTAACAGATATGCCGGTGAAGATGCGATCTCGGAAACACGTCGCGTGATTTTGCGACGAGCCGTATATACGTGTCGCAACGTGTGTAATTATTAGCACGTGTAAAATACGTGTCACAATGATTGATTTAGGCCACCGTCAGAGTTTCCTTACGAGTTTTGTCAACTATAGAAATCTGAGCGTCAGGTATCGTTGTTTCGTTAGATCCCGACTCGATCCTGTTTCTGCCTGGGTTTCTTTCCGTGAAGATTTCCGAGCCTTATCGCGTACTTATGATCGCAGGATGTCTCGCTTCGGTCGTTATCCCGCTTAACGTTATACTCGTACGCCTTCCACTAGATATTCGTGAACCGGACTAGACGATACATCGTTTCTCGAATTCCACTCGGCACACGTGCGATCACATCTTCTTTCTTCTTTTTAT
Organism: Dinoponera quadriceps; assembly: GCF_001313825.1. Taxonomy (NCBI): domain Eukaryota; kingdom Metazoa; phylum Arthropoda; class Insecta; order Hymenoptera; family Formicidae; genus Dinoponera; species Dinoponera quadriceps. The sequence continues at coordinate 474,904 of NW_014554586.1, read as the reverse complement.
GGAATCAAACGACCTGACACGATTCTCTCGCGATGCGACCGCGTATATAAAAGCGGATTTGCATAAGGACGAAAAATGTTCGCATGAAATCACGTTATCCCGCTTATCGAAGACTCAGCCAGCTTTTAGCCGTCATCGAGTAATTATGCGCTCGATTAGAATGATACGGTGAGGCACGGTGAGATAAACGGAGCGGAAGCAATATACTGTGAATGATACCCCGGTAGAAAATGAATTTTATTATCTCATGTGGGTGTCCAACCGTGAGAGAGATTAAATTTATATTTAACGTTATCATTAGAGTGGCCGTTGACGCTTGCTTCTTCTTAGTGGCTAGATAATGGCTAGATAAATAAGTTTAAATTTATTTAATTAGCTGACGATCAAATAAGAGGAATTACAGTTACGAGATGAAAGGTCATAACTAATTGCCAGGTGATAATGCGACCCAATGCATCCTTAATCCGGCCTGTTTCGACTCAGGCCGACTAGATAAATTTCTATTCGGATACACGGCTGCATGGAAATACACGCGTAATCACGCGCGCAATTAATTAAACGCGTTTGCTCATTAACGGGGGTCGCTCCCGCACGGTAATGATAAGTTCATTCGTCTGTTCGTTCGATCACTGACGAATACGCCGACCGTAATTCCCTCCGGCGGTTCCTCTCCAATCGCAAACCACTCTCGCGTACTCCGCGTGAGTTGTTTCAGCTTGGCGATCGCGCGGACAGGGCGAGCGAGCGCTTAGAAACGCGCGATCGACCTTTCCGGCGCTAATCGAAATTACATACTATTACGGCGCCTGGCTAAAAGGGTTAATTGAATGAATGAACAGCGAAAACGCGCCGCACGCAACGTCGCGCGAAGAGCCGCGTCCGCTAATCGCCGGCTATTGCAGCTCTCATTGGTGCATGCGAGCATCGTCTCAACAGGTGAACAGGGTAGCCCCGTCGAGCTTCCAGCCGGCAGCCCTTCACTCGGGTCGATGTCGTTCCGCTTAATGCAGCTATCAGTTAGCCTCACTTCGGCCTGGATTTATCAGGCGCGCCGTCGTGATTGCGCGTCGCCAGCTGGCGACGCCAGCTGCGCGCGGTTATTACGGCCTTGCCGACCTGGGAAACACGCGCGCGTGTTTTCTCTTTCGACGGGATGCGTGCCGGATTTCGTGGATTTCGGCCGGTGATCGCTTGCGCAAACAGCCGCTGCAGCTTGCAGCAGCGCCGAGATCGGCCGAGATTTCAGCCCGGATAAGGACGAAGCGCCGGCCGAGATTTCCTTTCGCGCGTCGAAACCCACGAAAAAAGACCGGGTCGGGAAGAGTTCGTGTTTGCATATCTGGGCTACGTGCCGGAGCGTCCGGGGAAAAAAGATGATACATGAAATTTGCCCATATATGAGTATATGTAACCATACATGTCCACAACGGGAAAATGGAGAAACTATTGTTCACAAATTATTAATGCAAATACAATCGAAGTAAGTGCTTCTGGGGCTACTTGCGCTTCTGACATCGCACATGATATCGATGTTTAATTAAATGACACATTTTTTCCGTACAGACACGTACGATCATATGTGTCAGCATATATATGGGCAAAATTCATACGTGATTTTATATAATTATATATAATCATGTATAATCATTTTTTTCCCGAGTGCTCCCGGGAAAAATACTTGGACGTTAAAATACGGTGACGCTCGTCAGATTTTGGGATCGGAGCCACCGAGCGTAAAGTTTTCCCCGGAAAGACGTCTCGGAACGTAGCTAATTTAATTGTGCCCTTCCTAAATTTTATCGCTGTCGCAACGAATATACAGTGGCAACGATGTGATTTCGCTATAACAGCGAAATTATTTTTCTTCGTTAAAACTTCAAGAGAGGTGACCCGGGGGCGCATGTCTGTCATTTTAAAGTCCCGGTCTTCAAATTCAATTTGAAGGCGCTGCTTCTCGCGAACACTTTCCGCGTTAATGATTTAGCAAATAGTAATGATAGCTCTACGCTCAGCGTTTAAACGGCTCTTGCGGATGAGCGTCATAGAAAGTATCGGCGGCCCGGCATTCTGGAAAATAACTGAAAAACGATCAGTTAACAGGCCTCCGAGCGAACGGCAGCTGAACATAATTAAAACAAAAATAAATAATAAAAAGGGAAAACGTGTGAAAAGTAGATAGAAAAAATTAATATTGATTCAAGACTTGATTCATGACACCGTAATGCAATCCTTAGCTTAACAATACCGTTCTTCCTATATCTGATATTTTTTCCTCTCAATTAAAGGTGAAAAGAACTCAATCTGACAATAATTCATCCCGGTAAATTACGGTAAATTACCCGGTAATTTTGAGAAACTAATTAAATAGTAACTTAGAAAAATATTATAGAAATAAAAAAATTTTAATATAAAACTCAAAAGATTTAGCCTTAAGATGAGTAAAATACTTATTTAATTCATATTTTTCATAAAATATTTTAACACCGTATATTGATATATTATACATAGAGTATAGTAATTCAATAAAAATTCGATTCGTACAGTAAAGGAAACCAGATATATAGTGACTAGATAAATTAAAAGAAAAAATTCAGATACAATTTCTCCATGTAAGCAGATCTTATCGTCATATAAGATTATGTATTCTTGCTCATGTATGAGAATATAGGTCTCGAAATAATACTAATTTATTTCCCGCGCGTATAATCCGATGCGGTGAATTCCGAGAGCATGTCCTCTGATTCTACCAGGCCGTCTTTAATCCGCGGAATGCGCTGAAATATCGCGATAACCGATAACCGCGCGCGATACTTTCCACGCGAGTCGCTTCCGATCTCTCGCGGAGATCTCATCTCGGGACGGGATTTGTATTCGGGGCTGCTGCCGAGAAAATATTAAAATACGCGTCTGAATAATATGCACGTTAATGAGCTTCGCTTTCCTCATCATCACGTCGGGGTCACAAGCGCTATCGCATTCGAACTGTCGATGGCCATCGGTTAAATTGTCATACAATCGGAAACTTTCTAATTGCCTCTTTCCTCCGTTCTTCTCTGCTCACGCTCATTATGCGGAGTCCGCGTTCGCACGCATGCAGACCGGGGCAATGGAGCTGTTTTATTTAGCATTTAGCAGGTGGGAAACAGCCGATGTGCGACCAGTGGCAATGGCATGGCACGCAATTATTTTTCAACGCTGCGTTCAAATAGAAAAAGTCACGATCGATAACAGGCGCGATCATTTATTCCGCGGAACAGGTCTCGCAGGAGCTTAACGTTGCTCCCCGAAAGAGGAGGATGTCATTTATAATATCTCGTTCGTCGGGATAAAAATTAGAAGAAATTTACGTAGCGTCACACGTTTCTAGCACGCGACTTCCGTGATAGACTAAAAATCGGTTCGCAAGCTTGTAAATGACTAATGATTACTCGAATTGACGAGCGCAAGGTAGACAGACACGGTCGTATGGCCGTTCTGCACAAATGGCGCAACACCTTGACATTTCGGAAGTATCTTTCATCGACCAGCACAAGGAGACGGCTGCTAAAAGCGACCGTGACTGAAGTCGCGATCGAAAAAGTGACGGCGCTTGGAATTTTAATGTGACTTTTTCTAGCTCGCAGAAACATCCGACAAACGCGACGGTCTCGATTACGAGCGAGTATATATTATAATGTCCGTTTCTTTTTTCTGCCACTGCAAGATTGACAAGCATGAACGAGTCCGATTTAGCAAGTCCCTCTCGCAACGTTTCGTAGAGTTCGCACGTGTACATGACAAAAGTGTTGTGTAAATTTAACGCATCTCACATGTTTCGAACGGTGCACACAGATTTGTGTGTTAATTTAACACAAGATGAATATGTTGAAAAGTGACAGAAAATTAATATCCATAACATGTTAATCGACGTTAAAGTATAAAATATGTTATTTTAACATTTGCAAGTGTTACTTTAGCACTTACACACATTGAATATTGATTTAACACAAAATATTGAAACAAATATATTGAAACAAATCTGACACCAAAATTTTACACAATAAAAAACATTTTGTATTCGTGTTAAAATTGGTCCTTGTTTAAATTTTTGTATTAAATTTTTAATATGCACGTGTGTTGATTTAAATTGCGTTTATGTTATCTCAATATTTTGCGCTGCGTCAATTGTATTTTGTGTTGAGTCATTAAGTCAAACTCGCAAATGTTAAAATGACATATTTAATATTTCAATGTCGATTAACATATCACGGATATCAATTTTGTATTATTTTCCAGTATATTCATCTTGTGTTAAATTAATATATTTCGAAACATGTAAAAAAACTGTTGTAAAAATAAAATGTTATCTTGTGACTGACTGTACGTAATTTCGCGAAGATATATCGGTTTGCGCGCGGAAAAAAAAATATGCAAATGTATTCGGGAAAAACTGCAACGTAAGTAACGAAAGATACTAAATTAAATTAAAGTAAAGAAATCGCCGCACGTGTATTCTAAAAAAGTTGTTTCCCTTGTCAACGGATGACTTTCTTAATCCATCATTCAAAAAAATGCATCTTGCCAAGTTGAATTATCGTTTTTATCTCCGAGATTCATCGGGATCGCGAATTCAAGGATAAATTGCGGTCGATAGAGAGATCGGTCGCGTAAGAAGGCACGTCGCCTCGGTGACTGTTGCAGATGGAGATGCAGAGGAAGCCACTAACACCGGAACCACAGCGGTCCACGATAATATCGATCAGCCCGAGGATCCACTCGCCCAGAAGCGCGCCGAGAAACGACGGGCTTTACGGGTATGAAGTTCCTACCAACTGCGAGATGAGCTTTAACGGCGACTCCTCGAGAGCACGCGAGACTATGCTCGGCGGCCCGGAGCCGGCGAGGATCCAGGAGATCTATAGATCCCCGCTTCCGTTCGCACCCTCTGGCCAGATCGCGCCGCTCACGCTGAGGAGCAACGAGCCACCCTTCCAGGGCAACACGAATAGCAACACGTCCGCGCGACCGTTATCCACCGACGGCGTTCTCGCTGGCAAAAGCGGATACGCGCAACCGATCCCGCCGACCAAGCCTGAACTGTCGCACCCGATCAGCCGACTCTGCGACACGATCGACTCCGACACCGACAAGAGAGAGACGACGGACGCGGAGAAGAACGGCGGCGAGCGGCTCGCGAGGATCTTCGTCAACAGCGACAACAACAACAACAACACCGAGGCGATCGTCAGCGCGGAAGTGCCTCCGCGCGGACGATCCGTCGACGAGCACAGGTGCGACCAGTGCGGCAAGAGCTTCGTCACGAGGGCGTCTCTCAAGGTATTTGCTTCTCATTGGACGTTGAACCTTTAATTACTTGAATGTCGCTGAACCCCTTCAAAGTCTTCCGGAGTTAACCCGTAAATTTATTTCCTCAGGAATCTTTCCAAATTTTTCAACAACAATATATTAATCGAAACGCGATCTACATCTACGGTATGCAAAATTAGAGGAAGGTCGATCGCATCGAAACCGAGATAATTGAAATCAAAGTTAGTATTACACGGAGAAAAGTGATTTTATTGTTCGTGTAGCGAAGCGATCGTTGCCGCTGCATGTTCGTTGCGATAGAATTCAGCAAGAAAATTTAGTTGGCGCGACCAAATAGTAATAACAAATTATTCGTAATTGGGATTGAGACGGTTTTGTTGCCGACAAAATAGAAAATATTCTGCTGAGTAAATCTGTCCTTAGGACACGTTAATTCGCCGTTAGAAATCCAAATATGGGCTGCGTTCAGTAGGGAAAGTAGAAAGGCGTTGGCTTTGCGCTACGCTGCCGGCAACTCTGCAACCATTTCAAGATTTTCCGCTGAACGACGCCAGCGGTTGACGCTTCTCCGACATGTTTACTGAGCGCGCGCGTCATCTCTTCCAGCATACTTTTAACACGCCGGATCGCTCGGTCGAAACGTGTCAGGGTGGCGTAAATTGCTGGCTGTAAAGTGTCGTTCGGCAGAAAATCTGACAACAGTTGCAAAACCGCCGCTGCGGTGGAGCGGAAGAGCAGAGAGAGATCGGAAGAAAAACCGACGAGAGAGAGTAGCTTCATGAGTCTGTCCGATGATCATGATCACCGACCGTCTCTCATCAGGTGCACAGCCGCACGCACTCCGGGGAGAAGCCGTTCCGCTGCGCCGACTGCGGCAAGCAGTTCTCGCAGCTGCGCAACTACAAGTACCACCGGAGCGTGCACGAGGGCACGCGCGAGTTCGCGGCTACCTGTCCGGAATGCGGCAAGTACTTCAACGACCGCGGCTACCTGAGCTCGCACATGAAGATCCACCGGAACCGCAAGGAGTACGGCTGCGCGGAATGCGGCAAGAGCTTCAACCAGCGGGTCGCCTACAACATGCACGTGCGCATACACACCGGCGTGAAGCCGCACCAGTGCGAGCAGTGCGGCAAGGCGTTCTCGCGGAAGATGCTGCTGAAGCAGCATCTGCGTACGCACTCGGGCGAACGGCCGTATCAGTGCCAGGTCTGCCAGAAGGCGTTCGCCGATCGCTCCAACATGACCCTCCACACGAGGCTGCACTCCGGCCTCAAGCCGTACCAGTGCACCCTCTGCTCCAAGGCCTTCACCAAGAAGCACCATCTCAAGACCCACCTGAACTATCACACCGGCACCAAGCCGTATTCCTGTCCCAACTGCGGCCTCAGGTTCTCCCAGAGCAGCAACATGCGCACGCACTTTAAGAAGTGCAGCGTCAACAACCCCGCCGGCGCGGCGAAGGCGCGCGACGACGCCGGGGAGCCGGCGATCGACGGTAACGGGGTGGTGATTGCCGGCGGCCAGGTGGCCGGCAGTCCGACCGACGCCCTGACGCCGCCCAATTCCGACCAGGAGTCCAGCATCCTCACGCCGATCTCGAAGAACGTCGTCGTCGAGAGCAACGCGTAGCGCCAGCTCGGTTCTTCGAGGGCACGGGACGCCTCTCGCGATGAGGAGTGAAGTGAATGTGTCATTATCGTGCGAGCGAATCGTTACGTGGATCCTTACCGAGTGTTCGGCGAAAGCGGCAATCAAGGTGTGTGTGTGTGTTTGACGAGGGAGCCGAGTGTGTTTCCTGGGCAGAACTCCGCTCGCCGATGATAGATCAGCTGGCAACAGAGCGCCCGGGGGTGCCTTACGCTCGCGCAAGGCTGATAAGCGCTCGTGGGACGACCGCTATTGGTTTTCGAGCGGATACGAGCGGATAACTCGCAAATACCCGTTTTAATCGTTCGGTAAAAATTACACCCGAATTATCCGCCGGCTCGATCGCCCCTCGCGGATGTTTCCGCGTTTTCGCGCGCACGCGGACAAATATGCACTTGCACCGAGGAGAGAAAAGGAATTCATCTTAGTTTTCCTCTCTTTAACGGCTATCTCGAACGATAAACATGTTTTCTTCGGATAATAGTATGCACTGAAATATACTCGCCGCAAATATCAGAAAAGCTCATTATCATTTATTCGGAAGAAAAATATATTCTCTCTCAAGAATTGCGTAAAACGAGTAAACGATAACGAGCCTTTCTAATATTTGTGACGAGTAATACCAAAAATCTGAAAAATATTCCTTGTTCAAGATAATCATTACTTCGAAGAAAAAAACAAATTGAGCACTTGTTTTTCTTTGCGGCACAAGTAATATTTCTCTCTGTGCGCGCACGGAAGCAAAAAATTTCGCGGGTATCGAATTTCTGAGACATGCAGAATGATGCGCGAGAAATTCTTCCACTCGGAGCGAACTCTCCGCGTAGCGCAACGGCCACAATGCGCGCACACAGTGCCTTCCAGTTCCTGTATTTATTGAATTAATCACGATGAACATGTACAGAACCTCGTATTTTAATCTAATTTAAACGGACATTTTAACAGCTTTTCTCTCTTTTTGTCGGAGAGCGCGCGACGAGACTCGACACGGTTCGAGCTATCCGCGAGGGAAATTCACGTCGTTCCCTTATTTCGCGTTTCGAACAATTAATAGTTTCCTTCTTCCTTGAAAGCGCAGCGTGTGATTGCGACACCGACAAAGTCCAATTGCCGGTTGCAACATTGCCAATTGCAAGTGCAATTGAAAAGCCTGCAGCCGCTTGTAGGAAGTTATCTCCCGCACTCGTAAGTGGTGCGGAGAGACTTCGGAGAACAACCGAGCTTCCATATCAGCGCAGAGTGCCTCGTAACTCGGCCTTTACTATGAAAATGTCCCTACGGCGGCATTTAAGGATCTGTTCCTGGTGCAACTTTGTTAGCGATCAGAGCGCGTTTTTCTTCAGTCGAGTGGCTAGAAAGACTGCGAGACGACGGGATGTTGCATTAAACATCGCGCGAATACACGCGAGGAAGCTTACGAGGAGTGCGAGCGACGGTCCTCATTTCGTGATCATAATAAGGAGCGAGAAAGTTTCAGAATTAGAGCAGAGACGAGGAATCCGAAAAGTCCGAAATCGGGCGGAAAAATGCGGGCCACTCAGCGACAATAGGTAAGAGATCGTTCTTGGATTAAATGTTTATGAATATTTCACGAACGTGCGTTTTTAATTTTGATAAATACACTTGGGATGATATCCCGTACAGAAGTTTCCCAAACATTCCCGAATATAGCACAGATTCTGATCGTACTATTCAAACTTGTCCCAAATAAACGTAACATACGATACCAATTAAAAAATAAAATAACTTTAGGAAAATGTTGGATGCAGCAAATGGAATCTGTCTGGGTCTCCTATTTAAAATCACAACTTTATTCAATTGGTTAATCGGAATAGATTCCAGATCTCATAAAATTTTCTATATGGATCCCATTTTTTCCGAAGCTTTTCCGATATTTTCTTCAATATAAATGCAAAATAGAAATTTGAAAAAGAGAACTTTGGGGAACGTTGGACAGAGAAAATGGGGTCTGTTTGGGTTTCCCACTTTTGGAACACGCCTCTAAATCAAATTTTCATAGATTACCCAACCAGAATCTATCATTTATTTTTTGGAAAATCAAAATAGATTCCAATCAGACATCAGAAAACTTTCTATGCGGGATATTAAGTCGCGAACTAGCTTATGAAAATCGAGGAGGAAAATCAATAGAAAATTATTCGCGGGAGACGAGTGTTGGCTGCGGCGAGACACGTAATCCGACCGGTAATATAAAGTGCGTGTAAAAGTCGCGATCTCGTTCCGCTATAATTGGAATTAGCAATTAAGCATGTGCGAGCTATAAAATCGCAGAGAGGTGTTCAAAACGCCGGCACTGTGTACATACTAGCGATAATATATTTCATTATCGGATCTTTCGCATGTTAATAGGAGATACGTTTAATATATATATATACATACATGCATATATACACATATATATATACATGCATATATCGACTGTATGTGTAAAAATGGAGATAACGAATAAAATAAAGTGCGAATAAACCTTTATATTGTACAAGCGCGGTGTGTGTGTTCTTACTGACGACCATAAACACAGTCCCCCCCCCCATCTCCGTCGAGCAAGAGAGCGAGAGAAATATGGCAAAACGTAAAACGCAGTGATATTCAGGATCAAATAATACGACATCGTTATTTAGTAACGAGCATCTTGGTTTCTCTATTTGCCGATTCAACTCCGTTGCACAAAATACGGCACGATAGCGTGCGTATATCCCGTGCGCTCGGATTGCACGGAGTGCGATCGTAGCGCACGTACGAAGTATAACGGTGCAACACGGTGCAGAATACACGCGGACAATAACGATAAATCGCGGCACGATAGTGTCTCTCTCTCTCTCTCTTTCTCTCCTTCTCTCCCTCCTGCCGTCTTTCGGTGTCGGCAGATTATCGTAAATCTCCAGTGTGACGCAAATCGCTCGTTAATAAGCAACCGCGAGTGAATGACTTTCTCGCGGCGGCGGTACGCCGGTATTTTTGAGGAAAGCTGTGACACGCATCGCCATTAACGCGTAATGCTTATTAAACCGTGTGCCACGATCGCCGGCATCCAGACAAACATACATATCGTTTCCTCGCTTTACACGTCGCGATTACACAAGATATTAACTTGTGATTTCATTTAAATGCGCCTCTAATCTTCCCGCGAGCGCGGGATACGAAATGCATATAATTTCCCTTTTCTCCCGCGCACTTTCGTTCCCGATTACCTTAAAGATAGTTAGCTGACCCGTAAGTCAATTTCCTCGGAAAATCTTTCCGAACTTTGACAGCGTGTTAATCGAAACACCACCATCTACCGCGCGTGTAAAATTAGAAAAAGATCGACCGAAGATGAGATAATTGAAGTCCAAGTCAGCATTACAGATACAGAAACGGCTTCCGATATTACGTTTTTCAGTTCTAACAATTAAATATCTCTTACGATTTTAATGAAAAACGTGAGGACGATAAAAGAGGCTTGTGAAAATATTATAACAAAAAAATCACGAGACAGTTGGCCATCTAATTTTTCAGAAATTTATGTGTAAAATACATAATTTCTGATAACGGTTGAAATATATGATAGCTAATCTGTAAGGATTTGGCAATATCGTACGCGCTAAATTTCTCTCTCTGCCTTTTGGTTAGGTATATTTCCGAAGATGATATGGTTAAATAATCTTAAAGATCTGCATAAAGAAAAAGAATTTGCTGGCACAAAAATAGGAAAACTCTATTTTGTCCTAACAGCAAATCAACGTGCCAATTAACGTAGACAGTAAATTCGCTCAGCGGAATATTTTCTCTTATCTCAGCAACAAGATCGCTTCTGCTCTAACTACTACATATAATTATTCGTTAATTTCGTCATGCTAGCTAAATTTTATTACTGTAACGAACATGTAGTAACTACGATGCTTTCGTTACAGCGGCAACTTTATTTTTTCCCGTGCATTAATCACGCACACACATCGCACCTTCCCAATAATATTGTCACGGACCCAACCACTAACAATTCCCATTGCGTTTTCCGCTCTTATCTCGCGCCACGAATCTCGCCGCGATTTGCTCTACGGAAATTACAGGAATGGACTGTGATAAAATTACACCCGGCAAGTGCCGGGCGATCCGATTAATTTCTCGTTTTGTTACGCCGCAGAAATGCAGAAAAGAACAGCGACGTCCGGCTGCGGGCTGGGCCAAGGTGTATATACGCGCACAATAATGGCAAATCGCCGGCACGTGATGCTCCGTGGTTCTCGGGGAGTATATCAGATTACGGAAACGATCACGTAGGGACGCTGCGAGCGGATGATGGCGAGATGCGAAATAACAGATCCGCGGGATCGCGCACGGCACGTGCAAGGTCAAGCATGTGTCCGTGATGGATCACGGACCGTAGCGCGCGCGCGCGCGTGTGTGTGATCGAACCGGAAGATCGACAAAAAAAGAACCGTACAAGTGAATGCTTTTAATCCGTTAGATGTATTTGAGAGATATATCGCGTGCAAGAGGCACGGACGCGATAACGACGGCGGGACAAAAATGTTTCAGCAAGCTTACTCACTGCCACTCGACTTAAAACGAGGCCTAGTTTCTCCCGTCTCAGAGTACGTCGGGTATATATCGGCAAAACGCGGGTAAAAGGAACCGGACGAAGTTCCCTCGCTCGAAGAAACCTCGAGACTTCGGAGGCGTCGTCGTCGCTGAAAATCTCCGCGATTTACCACGGATCTCGCGCGCCAAAGAATTTCCCTTTAATTAGCCTCACATTGAAGACAGTGAAATGTCGGAATCGACCGATCGCCCCCCCCCCCTTCCCTCTCGTTCGGACAATCTGTAGCAAATGACAGCGGGGTGTATCTTTCGCGGCTATCTCGGCAAAAATCGAACAATAGCCGCGGCAATTACGAGCCCACTTTTCTCGTTGCCATTCATCGTTGCGCTCTTCTCTTTCGCCCGTTTCTCTTCCTGTCACTGCCACAGCATACGTTATCAGTCGCGATTCTCTACGCTCCTCTGCGCGCCTAATCTGATCGGGAGGAACGGCACCTTCGGTGGACGCGAACAAGAAAAAGCCGAAGGAGCCGCTCGCTCGCTCGATCGCTCGCGCACGACAAAGCCACCGTGAGGGCGCATTGTGGCCGGACGCGAGCGGACACCTCGCGCCGAGTCATCCTCGACGTATCGTTAATTAGGCTCACGGCTCATTAGACTTTTTACCGCACCGGCCGGCGACTTGACGGACTACTGACCTCGGGTCGAAAGTTGCCTTAACAGTTATATTATATAAAACCGCTTGGGAAACCGCGTCCGCCGGACTGTCCGCGCGTGTAACACGGACGATTCCTGATTTAACGCGAGATTTCTCGCTCGTTTTCCGCTCGTTTTAGGCGCGTGTCGCCGAAAAAAGGAAAGAAAAAAATAGAGATCGCCCGAGGCGGCTAACTGTCTCCTTCTCCGATCTCCGAAGGCGTATCTTTATCGCGTATTCGGAATCTCGCCTTTATTTATTGCGAGACGCGAGATAAAATGTAAACGCGCGCGCGACGATCTCGTATGCGCGATGTCTCCGGTAGGTTTTCTTCGTTCGGGTGTTTTTCGTTCGATTGAAGGAGAGAGAAATATGCGAATAACCTCCCGCGAGCGAATGTACTTTCCTATGATAAGATAGTGCTTCATCTCATCGATGAACGAAAAAAACGTCGGGTGCTTCCGTTCTAACGAGAATAATTTATTCCGGTTAACGAATACCGCGCATTACGCGCGAGAGGTGAAGCGCGGTGTGAAGCGTGGAATGTTGAAATGCGCGCAATGTGTGAGGAGTGTGTGTAAGCGTGAATCCTCGTAAATGTTGCTGTCGATAAACGAGAGGCAATAATGAGAGAGAGCATCGGCTTTGGCAAAACTTCCGGCGAAAGAAATCCGACGATCCCGGCATAAAACGAATCCGGCTTTCTCTCGGCCCGACTTGGTCTAAGTGGAAAACGCGGAATTAGACGATACGGATTGCCGCTTCGCGGAAATAACTGGCCCCATTCCAATTATATGCGCTCGCGCGAAAGCAACAACAATGCGCTTCCGTGATTGTGTGTCACTGGACGAATGCCGATCGAGCGTCGTATGGAAAGAAAAAATGCTCAATTTCGCGGCTTCCTGCCGCAAACGCGGGATCGAGTCAATTTCGTGCTCGGCTGAATTCCGCAAGATCCTGTGTGGAAGATTTATTCGACGGTCAGTTCTCCGATCTGCGGAATCAAGGACATAACTAAGCGTCGTCGAGATACATCCTTTCGGAACTTTTATATAAAAATGTATGTATCCGCTTATATATTACTAAACTGTGCACACTTCTTCATGATATACAGTCTGATACACATTCTAAATCTTTTTTCACTTAACACAGCATTTTCCCTGTGGTTGGTGGAAGATTTTCTCAAAACTACGCGAAAAAAGAATTCCATCGGTGCGACTGAATTTCCCGTTAACTTAAGGATCAGGCGAAAATTCAATCGTAGAAACTAAAAGATTCCTGTAGATTTCCACTGAGTTGTTCCCAGTTGTCTTCACCGAATTTCAACGCAGCTAAATATTCAAACGAATATTCTCAGTCGCGGTAACGCGGTGATATCACTTCTTATAATCAAATTTCCATCTGGTCCCTGCTTCGCTGCGAAAACGGAGTTCTTTCTTTCCGTGTGCGTAATGATTAATATTTATCCTCGTTTCAAACAGGGTTATTGACATCATTGAAAGTACTTGATCATATTCAGTGCGTAACGTAAATCACGGAAAATCTGACTCGAATGGAAAAGACCCCGATTCGACGTGAAAATTCCAGATTCGATTCTACCCTCGTACGTATTATCAACGATTCGATTCGGCCACCGCGATTCCGCATACCTCATCGCGCGTTACTTTTCGCGCGCGTATCGCGAAATTCATGCGACTTTCCGCGAACGATACTCCGTTGATTTGTCTGTTTATTTTGATTTCTTTATCTGTCGGCAACAAATCGCTTATTGCCCGTCCAACCATGACCTACGCGTAGTTCGTGATTTGACGTTGGTGTCCGAGACTACCTGCTTGGTTCGACCGGAACATCAGATAACGCCCGTTAGAACTGGTTATACCGACGACGTGCATTACGATCTTGCGGCGTGATACGCGAGATAAGCACCGGATAGAGGCCCATTACGCATTCAGCTACGGCGAGCGACCTCCTGAACTCGATGGTCGAGGAGAGAAAATCCGCCCGATCGGCCGATCCGCTTCCATGATGACTTTTTCCTCCCCTCTGCTTCTTTAATCCGGCCGTCTCACCAATTAGTGATGCCTCGCGATCGACAGGACGGGATTTTCGTTCACGAACGAACGCGGCAAGTTTTCATGGCAAATGCGAAACGTACGCGCACGCAGAACAGATAATGCGCACTCAACGGCAAGTTTGACCGATGATAGGCCGGGGATACACACGATGTATGTAAGCGTGTCCCGCCGCTCGTAAATATATTACAACCTCATAAATAAATCGATTCAATATACATCCGATAAAGTTCGTCATTTGAAAGGTATTATTCCGCAACGGTCCGCGTCGGTGCCGTGAGATGGAATTTACAACGGTCCGCGAACACACATTCGCGGACATTTCAATATTTCGAGAGATTCAATTAATGTGTTTCCTACGCATTCGTTTCGAAAAAAATGAGGCTTCCGAGGCCGGTTCGGGACACAGTCGTGCTTTACGAGCGGGAGACAGATTGCGAAAAGAGCGAGTCGCGCGAGCGAACGGCCCTCGCTGCATCAATCGTCAGCTTTACATATTCATAACGTCCACGCTCTCCCTCACCGGCGGGAGACTTTACATATTCATAATTAGGCATCTCGAATTACCGGGAGGACCCGCTCTCGATCTGTGGCACATAACCGTGCCGTTAACGAGAGAGGCGGTGCCACCTGCGCGTAATCACATAATCGAAGTCAATTGACAGCCAGATTGTAACCGCGATAATAACGACACCAAACGCAATCGCGGTTGCTAAATACGCTTAATTGGCGAGGCAAAACCCGGCCGGCCGGCAGGCAGACAGGCACACTTAACCCCGGACGATTACGAGTCGAATCGCTCGACTTCCTCCTGCCCGCACCGTAGGAGCGAGAAGGACGGAGCGAAAGGATTCCCGCGCGCGCGAAAACGATTTTTCTCGCGCGGCCAGTTAAATTGTGATGTTACGTAAACATCGCCGTGCGGATCGTGTAAGCGCTATCGCGAGACCGAATTGCATCTCCCCGCTCGAGAGTTCTCGCTCGCCCGTCTACCCGAGAGAGTTTGCATCACCGTTGAGCCAGCCATTGTTCCCGCCTCCCCCCCAGCGGAACGTTAATGTTTGTCGATTAATAGCGAGAAAATCTATTATTACGGGGCCTGGGGACTTGACGTAACCCAGATTACCCCGGAGTCGACGTTTTACGCGCGACAAAATCGTGTTCCCGGTTCGTATTTGAAATAATAATAATAATTGATAATATTTATTAACGTGAAGCACCTTTTTTAGTACATGATTACGTATTACGTGCGTTGTTCGAATTAACGCGTTGATTCAACATATTGTGTTTACGTTGTCTCAACATCTTGTGTTGCGTCGACATTCAATATACGTGTTCAAAATAACACATATTATACTTCAGTGTTGATTATTTAATTTTGCGTAAATTTTAGATATAATATTTATGTTACTTCACAACGTATTCCTCGTGTTAAAATTAACTCGAAAATATGAACGGATCGGTTGAAACAAGCGAATGAATTTGAAACTAAATTTTGATCCGCGTACGGGAATTTGAACTACAAAAAGTTCGACGATGTTCAATGACGCAACGATACAAAAATGTAGAAAAATAGCGCATCCCTGCGAATTTGCATTTCTGATCGTTTCCGCGACGGACGCGTTTCACGTTTATCGCTCTTTACGTAAAATCACTATTCCGATAATTAATGCAACATTTTGATGTATATACTTAACGTTGCGACTTTGTGGAACGATTTTATTGCGCAACGTGGACGTAAGAATTTTCATTAAGAGACGTTAAGAGACGTCCGATCGCCGAACGAATAGCAGTAATTTCGTCAAAGTAGCGGCTACAATTTGGCGGGCGATTTGCATACGTCGAATATTCGCGCATACGAAATCGATATATATATATCGGATCTTGTAGCGGGATCTCTGAGGTCAGGGTGTATAGACTTTTGTAAGGCCGCTAAAACGATGCGGAGGCAGAAGCAAGCTGAGAGAGTCGGGAGCAATCGATGATCTTTCATTACGGTAGCGGTACACCCATTCACCTTGCAGGTAAACCGGCACATTCGGTGCCACGAAAGTTAGATTCGCGCGCGAGACTGGTCGATTCTCCTCTCGCTCGCTCGCGCGCGGATCGAAATTAGCGATAAGCCTACCTGAGCGAGACGACCCGCGCGACGTGAAAGAGTCAATCGATTCGACGACAACGGCGATGAGCAAACAGTGAATCGCGAAAGCGGAGATCTCTCGTTCGGCGAATCCCTCGTTATCATTCGTGTCGCGGATTCTCTTTCTTTTTTTCTCCTCCTCCTCTTCCGTGCTACGCGGTATGTCCCGCGCTTTCCCGCGCTTTCTTTCGCCGACGGGGTCGTTTGATCAATTTGAAGGGGATTTCTACCGGGCGGAAGTGTCAAAAAGGCCCGAGAGGAGATTTAAATACTCGCAATATCACTTAATCGTCGTCCACCGAACGATTCCAGTGACAAAGTGACCGTTATCGTATCATTTCTGCGATAAGGTGACTGCCTGGAGCCGGCTCTCACGCTCGACGTGTCGGTTAAGCCGCTTAATTACTTATCAATTTGGCGCAGAATTCGACGTGAATCGTAACGAGCACGAGACGTTTTACCCGTTCTCTCGAAAGCTCATCGTCGTCGTCGTCGTAGCACGAATGACGATTGACGATACGACTTTCTCCGTGCAACACAAAGCCATGACGAAAGGCCACGTGGAACTCGACAGATCGGAGTCATTCAACGGCCGCATGAATAAACCCGATCCATTAGCGTTGCACAATGTTTCGGGTGGGTGTGCGTGCGGACTACTTGTTTTACGAGACTTCGATCTACAGCGCCAGTGACACAAATGGGCTCTAAGTGGCGGCGTGTTATCTCTCAATGGGAACGCTGCTCGAGCACAAAGCACCTACGCGAAGGCTATCTATATGGAAATATATGTGCATGCTTTATAGCGCGATAAAGTGGCTTCGTGTATGCAGTGGGGGAGAAGAAGAAGCGGGAGAAACGCGTTAACAGCGAAATATATTCAAATCAGCCGGGTTATATCCGAGGATGAGAAGATGAAAGAGGCAGAGAGAGGGGAGAGAAAAGGTGGCCGACTCGGTTTTGGAACGCGCTGTACGATCGAGAGCGCGCGCGACTACTTGTCGGACGACTGCAGCAACCGCAACCGTTTACGATCAATTAAATTTCACCTCATCGGACGAAATTGCGTGGCGCGGCCTTGGAGGTAGCGTCGTCGATAATTAAATTATTGGCGGCGGCCTACGCGCCGCGCGTATCATTGAATAATCGTCGTTGCGCAATCGGTTGCCGCATTTTAACATGGGAAACGGGACGGAGAAGATGCTGTATCTAATCGACGAAATCGGAAAACGCATAAATATTGGGTCGAGTCGTAAATAACCGCCGATGAGGACGGCGAACACACTTCGGTGTCTCTCCCTTTTTTTTTTCTTTCTTATTCTCAGACGCTCGCTGAAAGCAGCCGTAATCGTACCTGTTAGTTGGGGAAACGCGAGTCATTATCAATAATGACGAGTATATTTCACGCTGGGTGCTTCATCGAAAGACACTGTAGCGAATTTCACGTGAAAATAAATGTACAAGGGGAAAAGGTCCCACTTACGGGTCGATCCAGCGGCTCTGAGTGGATTTTTCCCGGATTGGAAAAGTTGCTTCGGTTTCGATAACGAGCAGGTTTATCGTTCTCACCAGGTCGGTTAACACAGTAGCGATTCCGTGTAATTTCGAACGCCCCGAGCGCGACAAGGACGACGTTGTTGCGCAATCTTCCAGAGCGAATCGCCCAAACGTGCGAATTAATCTCGCCTGTACCGAATGAGACATCAAGCCGAGACGACGCCGCGTTGCGCAATCGTGTCCACGTTCAAGCAGCGATCAGTTATTGTCGGGGTTTACAGATCGCATAATTTGTATATCGGGTGAACGTCGCTCCGTGGATATTCACAAACCGATAAATAAGCCGGAGGTCTGAGAGGAGAGGAGAGATACACGAGATATACACTACGTCATCGATCGCGTTCCAGCTTTAATTATTTGGGATTTATAATCGCGGAAGCTGTCATTATTAATATTAACGAACATACAATCGCGCATATAGTTCGACGTTCCGGTACGTTTCTGGATGCAGATACGGCGGACACCTTTCCAAACCGGCCACTGTTTTCGAAACCTTTTCACGCGACACATCGTGAATTAATTATCAAATATTTAAAGTGAAATTACGAAACAAAGTATGTGTATATATAAGAGATAGCGTGTTATGTATACACGGTGAAAAATAAAATGTTAATTTTAACATCTTTTACATATCTAAGAGAGCCCGCTCTAAATTTTAAATCGAAATAATTAAAGTCGTGCATTACTTATTCACAAATTGAAAATGTTAATGAACTGATACACCGATACTTTTCCTTCCAACACATGATATTAATTAAATTGATACATTTATAATGTCGAACTTAACAAATGCTTATTATTTTTCATGCTAACAAATTTATCATTCTTTTAATCGCGTTCTTGAGAAATAATATTTTATTTTTAAATGATACGCAGAAAAAATGGCTACATTAATATATATTAATATATATATATATATACATAAATGTAACACGTGAAAACGTCACAAAAATGGTATCAGCTATCAGTATATTAATTTTACATCAAAGTAATAATCGAAAGTAACACACAAGAAAATTTCGACATTCAGACACGAGATTCCTCACTGTACAACAATTAATTTATAATTTAATTCTTTAATTGCGCGTATCGTAATTATATTATCTCCCGCTTAATAAATAAAACGCACGGAACAGTCAACGAGGCGATCTTAATGCGTTCTCCGTCAGGATGTAACGTCGCGTAATTCGCGGAGAACGACCGGGAGGGGCAGGTGCGAATTGCGATCGTCAGGAATCTCGGCAATTACCGGGGTTAAAAGCGAGCGACGAAGAAATCGAGAGCTCGTGTGTACGTTGTGTACGTGTGTGCGCGTTTACGTGTGTTATTCGCGCGAGGATAAGTAAATCTCCGACGTCTCGATTACACGCCGCATCTGCGCAGGCCGCGGCCTTGGGGAACAGGGCGACATCACGTGTACTCACCGGTCGATTATTTCGTCGATCGGTCGCAATAAATATCTCGGCCGCGTGTAAAGCCGGTCCGAATAAACCAGTTCGCGGAGTGTTATTGCCCAACGTGAGGGCCCACAACTATAGCCGGGCTCTCACGAGTGATTTCTTTCTTGCGCGCGCGCGGGAGAAGAAATGGTACAGTCATTACTTAATGCACTCTCGTCGCGCGATATCTCGTGCAAATCTCGAGTTTTCCCGGTTCAAGTGAGAAAAAGAAAATCGCGAGAGGATCGTTGCGATGCGGGTCGAAAGAAGTTACTTATAGATAACGAGATATTCGGCCGCTTTAACGAGTCGTTTATTATGTTGCCCGATAAGTCATCTCAACGACCGCTGATCCTCGGATTAAGCGTCGGCCGGCTTGGAGAGATTTCTCGTTTTCACAGAACGGATCATACTTCGAACCTTTGACAAAAGCCTCTCGAGGGTTCATAAATTATTCGATGGATCTTTTTATCGCCGCGAGGTGATACTGCTCATGCGTCGTCGTCTCGACAACGCAGAGATTAGAAGCTGATCGACTCGCAATCGAATTAGCTGTTAGTGTTGGAAAATTCATTAAAATTCGCTGTCCGGTAATTGGATTAGGAGAGTCCCACGTTCGCGTCTGAACGACCGATTGAGCACGAAGAAGGGACGGAAGCACGATGAAATTTACGTTTGGTGTTCGGAGCGTGTTGGAGCGGAGACCCGTTTTAGACCTGTTTACGTCGAGAGATAATATATATATATATACACGCCGAGACAGCAGCGACGTAGCGTAGTGGGTATTGGCGATAAACGTCGATAATTATTGGTGTGAGACGCGGATGACAAGCCCGAGTGACATACTCGCGGATGAAATGTCACTCGGCGACTCTATGTTGCAGCTCGCGCCGCTACGAGGCCCGTAACTCTGATTCTTCTTTAATTACCTGTCACGCAACACTCCCGACACGTCGCCGCGTCCCGGACGTTTTACGTTCGGCGGATGCCGTGCGAAACGCATAATTAATATCCACGTTCGCGTAATTCGCTTTAACGTCTCCATCCCCGGCGACAGCGAACTTTATCTAAAATCGTATTCTGAACACAACAGAAAATCTTGTCTATATGTTAAAATTTCCTTGTATGTGTATGTGTGTGTTACCAACTTTTTCACATTTTTCATATACGATATTAATTAAATCAACTAAATGGCATATACGATATTAATTAAATCAACTAAATGGCACACAATTAAAGAAGATTTCAGATATAGTCATTGGCGACGTCTTAAGAATGCGATTAAAAAGAAACGATGGATAAACGTTTCAACGAAACCAGCATTTATTACATTTGCAAACGAAAACAGCATTTATTACATTTGACGTTATAAACATGTTAATTTAACGTAAAACTCTTTACTACACGAATCTTAAAGTAATCAAATTTTGGCATAGGAAATAATAAAATTTACTAAGACCAAGTGTTACTATTACGAATAATTTAAGTCAAAGTAATTAATATCGTGTGCTGGAAGAAAACATACTAGTGTCAATTCATTAGTATCTTCAATTTGTGAACAAATAACACACGACGAATGAGTTGTTTCGACTGAAAATTTGGAACGGACTTTCCGGGACGTGCGAAAGATGTTGAAATCAACACGTTATTTTTCACCGGTGAATGGTTCTCTGCAAGACAGACTTTTCAGCGGGCGATAATTCGCGACACGGACGCGATGTCTCGCTATTTACAAATCATCTCTCATCTCGAGACGCACGAATGCATTGCGGCGTCTCGTAATGTTCAATTCAACGGTCGGCCACACATCGCAGAATATATTACGCGGAAACAACTCGCTCTTCTCGGGCTCGCCGGCGGATAGTTTTACACGCTATCTTTAGTGTCGATTAATGTCGATGCATGCATAAGCATGCGCGGCTGAAAATATCGTGTGTACTAATTGCTGGTTGCCAGCGCCGATCGGAAGACAGGCGAGAGCCGGTCGAGCGGACGTCGTCCATTCAACAAACTAATAAAGTTCCCGCGCGACGCAAACAATCACGTCGTCTCGATACGCGTATTCGGCCGATCCGGGCTCGAAAAATGACTGACTTCTCGACCTGTATTTAATTCGATCGTTTATTCCCCGCGGTCAGTCAATCAAACGAGTCCGCCGCGGCTCTGTAATTACGTTACGAGTCAATTAAGAGGAAGATAACGAGAGAAAAGAAAGCGAGGGTGCCCCCTCGGGCGAAGTGTCGTTAATGCCGATCGATGGCGCCGATATCGATATTCATTAAGGGCCCCGTTTAACGTACGCGTCTCCTCGCGTACGTTTCGCGATTCGCGACGAAACGTCTCGCGAGAGAAAGAGAGAGACGCGAGATCTCCGCCGAAACCCGCGCCCGCGACACTTCGCGCCTGTTCCGGATCGGTCGTCGAGATAATGTCCGTCCTCCCCTTGTGAGAACGGTCAACAGGGGGGGAGAGAGAAAGAGAGAGAGAGAGAGAGAAGAAGAAGAGCGGTCCCTCGGTGAAGGCTGATTTATGTGTCATTCAGGACCGGCACACCCGCGCCGGCTCCGCTGCGAAACGAATAAATTTCAGGGCGAGAGAGGCACGCCCAGAAAGTGCACGCGGTTCACGACAGCAACCTGACTCGCAACAACGCGCCTCGCTCGTTAATCAATCGACGAAAACGAGCGAATAACCAAATTGCGACGAATAGAATTACTCGGTACGCGGGCCTCGTTAATATATTAAATTTGGTTTCTGGAAGAACTCAGATTACTTAATTTAAAGTTCTCCAGATCCATCTCGGTAACATCTGCGATTTCGCAGGATTCTTGTCTCCGTCCTCTGTTATTTATCTTACTTATTAACAACATAGCTAATACATTTGGACATAATAATTTGTATTATACCATTCATGAATTCATCTGTTATAATTTATGCATCTGCGAAAAGAATGATTATTCTTTTTTATACTAAAGGGAGGCATCCGTCAATAAGGATTATTATTATTATCATTCTCTCTTCCTGCCTTGCTTATTTTATAGGGATTATCTCGAAATATTGACGAGGTCAAACGTGACCCGTGACCTCTGCGTGCGAGAATCTAACGAGAAGCGGCGTGAGATTCTATCAGCGCAGTAAGAGCGCAGTGATAGTGAGAAGGTAACGCGAGGAAAGTCGCGGGATGCAAGATCACGCGAGGAATTTCTTTCCCCGGGAGGCTGAAGCCAGTTCTCTCGCGTGGAGACGAGGCGAAGTCTACACGCGCGAACGAAATCGAGAGATTGAACGGGTAATCGAAGGACGACCGCTTCTGGATGCGTTATTAATCAATTTCGTGGTCATAAACGCGCGCGCGCGCCATTCGGCTCGCGTCTCGTTTGAAACGGAGTGCGAAAATAAATTACACTTATGAAACTCTCGAGATCGCTCCGAGCTATCAAGAACACTTTGTTTCACGTCGGGCCTGCTTATTTCTGTCAATCGACGACGCCGATGACGTCAACCACACGCGCGAGCCGGTAACACGGAAATTAAATTTGAACGAATCTGTTCGCATATGCTATTCGCGCGCACACACGACATCGATATAAAAATGAAGAAAATTACATACAATTACAACATACACATTACAACGTAAAGTCGTTTGTTTAATATAATTTAATATCAAATATCATTTTGTTTGGATGAGAATATTGTTGTTTCATTAGAGTAAGTCATGTTGTTTGATAGAACCCGAGCCGAAATAAAAGTTCAAATTTCGACTCGGGAGAAAACAGTATTGTTCAGAGGAGATAATACTTGGTGTTCAATAAAAAAATTATTTCATTATATATTAAATGTTATTCCACTGAAATGAAGAAGCATTTTAATATTTTTCTAACGTAATGTTGCTTCTTTCAAATAATTTATCGCTTACGATAACCATTGTAACGTGTCAATAATAATTTTAAATAAATAAATAATTTTAAATAAATATTATTTGACGCGAAGATATTGAGAAGCCAAACCAATCTCGTTCGTTCAATCAAACACTCGTTTATTTCCATTTCACGAGACGAAATTTGCCTCGATTAAGGAAATTTTATTAAATCCAAAGAATTCCTTCGTGCACCTCTAAAGATAAGACGGGAGAGCATTTTTGCAAGTAACGTTCTTTCTAATGATCGGACACTCGCGATCGCCGCGAGCGATCGCATTAATTAGTGACCGCCAGCTCATCGTATCGCCGTTCACTTCTACGTGTTTCAGGCGCGAAACAAAGCTCGTCATAGACCTTCACTCTGCATTTTATCGGCTAACGGAGTGCAAAATTAAAGCCGCTCTTGCGAAACCCCTTTCGTATCGCTCAGAGCTACATCCTGCGAAAAGGGGCACTCGGATTTCTTATCGAGATCGCGCAGCTACTTTATTTCTTGCTCATCGATAAAGTTAATCGCGACGATTAAGACGGGGGGTAGGAGAAGGATATCAAAGGATTTCTTATCTACGAGGTTAATATCAAATTAATGTGTGCTAGACTCGAGAAGAGGATAGCAATTATATCGTAGAAAAGTCCTCCTGGTTATTGAATAAAAGATTTAATCACATCCGAGCCAGATATAGAATTAGATCGAGCGCGTCGTGCACGGTATCGATTCACTTCGTGATCTTGTCGGAGCAACACGGCGATCCTCCGTTGCTTTATTCGTATCACTTTTCACGGATCACTTTTTTTCTACCAATTACTCCCATTTCGCTATATGTTGGTATGCCCAAATGTAACTTCTTCCCACACATTCTCATTAAACCACTACGGGGACTGATCGCTTCCGAGCTTCTCGAGTCGAGTCGCGAATATCTTCGACTGAAGCGAGGTCTGGCCGATTATTAGACAGCAGAAATGAATGCGGAACGCGACGTCAAATATTTCCCGACGAGCGATCATTCCGGCCATTTTTCCGGCCTGTTCCCACAGCGGGGAGAAAGAGAGAAAGAGAAAGAGAGACGCGCGTTAATGACGATTAAATTAAGTTAAACGAAAGGCGCGCACGGCGATATATTCCGCGGTAGCAATTCCGACGTTCTAACAGTGCATTCGGGATAATTTAGGACTACTATACTTTCGTCGAGTGTTTACGGTCCGCAGATCGCTCGGTATTCCTTTAATCGGGATTCCCCCGTAAAACAAAAGTATCGAGGAAGTGTATAAAGTAAATGAGAGGGGGAGGAGGGAGACCGGTAGCAAAAACCTAATCTCCTCGCGCGAGTCTATGGCGTTGTTACTCGACCACACTCTTCTTTTTGCGCCATAATCGCTTCCAGTTTAAAGATAATGGATGGAGCGAAGGAAGCGGCCGCAACTCTACTTCAAGTAAATGCAAACGTTGCGATCATCGCATCGGTTTCCACTTTATCATACGCGCATTAAACGGGTTCGTACAACGTGTTCGCGTACGTAACGCGCTGTATACGCGGTACGTTATTACACAGTGTAATGGAGGCGGTACAAGTCGAAGCATAGAAAGTAAAGGAAGAAAGGGAGAAAGGAGGGTGAAGGGAATATATTCTGTCGGTTAAAAGGTCGATTTACGCGTTTCCTCGCGTTGCAAAGTGCTTGAAAAGACCGCGTTGGTTTGAACGAACGCCCGCGAAAATTCGGAAATCTGGCCAAGTTCCCGATGAAATTCATCGATTCTAACATCATGGAAGGCTCGATTTCCAAGAATTTTGGGAAAAGCCGCGGTCAAGATCCTCCTGAACTCCGGAATTCCGATAAATTTGCGCGGAAGGGTTCATCGGAGCATGCGCTCACATCGCGATCGAATGCGTTGTACGAAGCCGTAGGATGCGGCCGGCCGATCCAGATATCTCGCGCATCGCACTACTGCGACGCCGCGGGCGACAAGTGCGCTCTCGCCACTTACAGTCCGCGCACCACCGGGCTATTAACGTACTCGTCATCGTGCGAGCACGATGATCATTCCAGCGTTCGCGCGTCACTCTGTGTCGCGCGCATCACTCGTGCGATCGTCATCCGTAATGACATCGTCCACGAAAAACCCGACGTGCGATACGCTCTTACCGCGCGCGACTTTCACCGCGCGCGTTTCGGGTAATACGCGATAACGATTTTTCCCCCGGGGCGATTAGAACATAGTTTCCCGGATAATGTTCGTTCGGTGCGGCGGCCCGACGTGCACCGGGTGGCTGCTGCGAAGTCACGCGATAACTTCTCGTCTCGCGGATAAAGGCACGCTGCTCTCAGCGGGTGGAAATATGCTAATATAATCCGCGCGCGCGCTTATCCTCCGTAGGCTAGAGTTAATAACGGCTAACTGGAAGATATATCTAGATCGCGGGACGAACTTTCTAAAGGCCCTCGCAGCGAGGAATATATCAATACCGATAATAACGAAGTATCACAGATCGCGGGGAGGCCCCCGAAAGAAACTGTTGATATCCGCGTTATAAGCTTATCGAGAGAAATCGAAATGAAAAAAATCGCAGTCCTGGCGATCAGGCGATCGAGCTTGATTAACTTTCCGGCAGGTGTGCACGGGAGTGCGTTTTATGGAGAAAGGTAAGATCCTATTTATCAATCGCGACACTCAAAGATATCCCTTTAGTGTTGTCTCGACTTTCGAAACGTGCGGTCGCACAATTTTACCGTAGAGAAATACGGTATATACGAGTTTTAAAGAGCACGTAATTTGGCTAAGTGCGCACGCAGTACCGATTTTTTAACCTTGAATGGTACCGTTAGCAATACATCCCTCAAACCGGGGGTTAACGCGAGCCAAAGCGAACGACGATAACGAGGATAATTAAAACAAAAAACGTGAATTTCTCTCTTCCTTTCTCCGTGGACGCATTAATCGGGTCACGGATAATATAGGTAATACGGATAGATCGAAACATTCAATAAATCTTGCATCGATTAGAAGCAATGAGCGTCTGAAGGCACGAGAGAAAAGAGTAAAAGAAGAGTTCTTAAACTCCGATATCCGTGGAAGAAAAAGGATGGAAAAAGTCGATCGCAGCCGATCTTCGAAAGTAACGGAATCGGCTCGCCTCACTTCGTAGCTCGCTCGGTTCTGAGGGATAATAATCGAAGCAGGATTTACGCAACAACGAGGCGGATCGATGAGGAGGCACGTGTGTCCGAGGGAAATTCGCGTGGTACCCGGTCTCTCTCGATTCGCGTCCTCCGATATTAAACTCGCAGCCCGGAATGGCGTAATCGCGCGAACGCGCGCAAACGACATGTAAGATTATTATGCGGCGAGGAGGGAACGATTTCGAATCGCGCGCACCGCGTTCCTTTTTTCCTCCCTTCCTCCCTGCCTCGATGGTAACCTTTCGAAGTCGCGGCAACGGCTTTGGATCTTTGCCCGAGTACGTTTCGCAGTACGTATCTCGCCGAGCTATCTGCATCGACGCTTATTAAAGCGCTGTAGCTTGTGATTTGCGTGCGTTAAGCGCGTTGTACAACGACGACGCGGACGCGATTGCAAATTGTTTCACGTTGTTCTCGCGGAAGGAGGCCTCGGCTCTAACACGCCCCTGTCGAAAGACAGTTTTCCTACAATTTTCCCTGTCATAACGGGATTAAATGTCTGTCAAACAAAATTAGCCCCGACTGACTTCGTTCGCAGGCACTCGCGTCAATTGACGACGTCTTGACTTGAAATTGCAGCTTTCCAGAGCAGCACAATGCGCTTGAAAACGACTTAAAGACGTCTTAAATTGTGATATCTTACAAACAACTGAAAGATGTCTGAAAGATGTCTCATGTCCCGATTTTGGACATTTGTGTTACCTGGGTTCTTATGCTCTGTTATAATAATAATAATAATAATAACAAAGTTAATGCAAATATTGAGTATTTTGAAAACGGAAGTTAAAGAAGTTAGAAAGGTTGCATAAATTCCGCGTTGTGTTGCACAACGATTTACCGACGTCATTTGATTCAATGCAATGTAAATTTCTTATCGACGCTATCCCTCTTATTTGTATTTGCGATGAAAGATACGAGTAATTATACTAGACTGAATCGAGCACACACGGTACAGTTGTTTCTTTTGCGAAAATCAATCAGATATACCTTCCATTATCTATACTACTGATAATAACACGCACTCTGAGAATGCTTTAATTGGGTCACTTACCATTTCGCTGTGAAGTTTATCGGCGAAACTCGCCGCTGCATCCTCCCGATTGCGTCGTTCCGGGTCGTCACATCACGTTGATCGATGGAAAACACCAATCGTATCGAAAAATCGTAAGATCTGAAAAATAAAAAGTGATCTGATTAGTCACGATACAAAGATGACATGATTCGGTTTGAGAGAATTAAAAATACGGAGACTCAAGACTGAATAAATTTCCCCTTTGAATTTAATAAAGTCATTAAATCTCGATAATCAGCAGACACAGGAAGTACTGTTATTAATATACTCGCTAGATATTTAAATTCTTGTAAACCTTATGTTTAAATCTAACGAAATTCCCGTTATGTCTACAATGATCTCGGCAAGTAACGATGATCTTGAATACCGCAATGAAGTATAGTATTCTCTTATTTTGCACCTTTCACACACTTACTCTCGTCAATGTGGAAAAATTAAGGCGAGTGAGAAGCGTGATGTATTCGGTCCGACGTCAAACACTGTTATGGCTGCAAGCATAACAGAAGGTCGCACGACCTTCGATACACACCACAACCGGGCTGTTTCGTACACGCTCAAACATACACTATTAGGTGTTCTATTTAAAGATTTAACCTATTATACGTAATATTTAATATCACATTATATTATAATATCTAATTGTTTAACATTTGTCCTAACAGTGCGATTGTCGCAATCTTGCGCATCATGTAGCAACTTATTATCAAGGTCTAATAATTATAATATATAAGTGTAAAATATCATAAAGATTTTATATTTTTAACATCGACAGAGACGATTCGTCGCAGCTATGAAGAGTTATTATAATGGAGGAAATGAAAGAAATTGTATCGATAACAGTTCTTTAAATTTCATTATAAAAATTTCATGAAAAAAAGATGCTACCGTTCAAGTAATACAGATCGTAATAAACCAAAATAAAATAATTACTCCAATAGAAGGGAAACCGGGGCTAATTGGCTAATTGATTATTTCTGTCGTTTCCCAACACGTTATATAATTCTAGTAAATATTAATAAATTCTAATCAATATTCTCTCAAAGTTAGAACCACTTTACACATACGTTCAATAATTAATTTACAAATTAAGGTATTGCAAGTAAACTGTGTTCAATTTCTACAAGTTACTATCATTTGCTACAGGCTAATCAAATATTAACTTAAATTGATATAAAAATATTACTTGATTTAAAAGGCTGAAAAATAGGTAATTACGTTCATTTCATTCAAATTTTATTTTTTTCCTGTGTATGTCACGAGAATGTCTAACGGCGCGATATCATTGAAAATATTTATTCCCGCTTTATCGCGTCACGAGAGTGATCTAACGGCGATTATTTAATTCGCTACGGATGCGATGGGGTTAATCCATATCGAGATGTCTCCCGGCTCTGGAATTTCTCGCCACCCGCGACGATTCGTGCATCGAAAATCTGGATAAAGCGGATCGTTCTCGCGCGGTATGAGGCGCATGTCGTTTAACCGCGACAACGCCGACAAAGTTACGCACGCATCGCGCAATTAAATGCGCGATTTACGCAAGAGATCCCGGAGCCCCTTTTTCACATGCGTGAATTCAAGATAATCGGGCGCAATTAACGGCGCTTCGCTTAACGAAAGCTTTCGTTACGCGAAGGCAAACATTTATCGAGCGTCGTAACGATCGGCAAGCCGTTAAGTCCGCGATTTTATTCGACGGCGCGGCTACCACGCAGTACGTACTTTGACGAGATAAAAGCTAAATTACGCGTGGTCCTTGCCGATCAAGGACTGCAATCCCCCCACTCGAACGAGCGTTTCTACCAGCGATAGCCGTGAGATCGAACTTTTTACCTATGACGTCATCGTTGTTTACGATGTCTCTCCAGGGCAACAGTAAAGAAACATAAATTTCGAGCTATTCCGGATTTGAACAATTAAACCGATCGAAGGGGAGAAGAGAAAGGGAAAAGGAGGTTCTCTTTACATTGTTTTCTCTTCTTTTTTTGCACGTTAATAAATTTATTCGGGATCACAGACGCGCGAAATGAAATTCTTCGCTTTGAAGAAATCGAGTTAACTTTATGCGACTTAATTGAAATATCTCAGTCTATTTAAGGAGCAGCGCACGCGGGTACACGGGTTGGGGCCGTGATATAAATTAAGCAGAGGCATTCGGAGATACCCGCATCGCGGTGCCTTTCTCATGCTCCACGAGGATAATCACTTGCTCGTCTAAGATGCACTTGAAAACGTGCTTATACGTTCAGCGTGTAACCATCTATTTCTCGCATGCAAAGGTCTCGTGTTATCTGCGTGGCTTCATCTACGGGCCGCGTCTCGCGGCACAATGACAATTTACCCGTAAAAATTCGTGAAAGTTATGGGTACTTAATTTAACCCGTTTTGCTTAATCCAACGTATATTACTTAACTAAGCCCGTAAATACGCGGATCGTTCCGCGCGAGCGTAATTACGCCGGCACGACGATAGCCGACAGTTTCCACATTGTATTCGCGCCCGAGCGAAAAGAGCGTGTAATAGTGCTTGTCGCAGCGTGATTTTCTAATTGAAGTACAGCGGTGCCATGTGGAAAATGAGCAAAAGTTTCCTGCCCGCCCTTACAAACACATTTCGCTTTCCTTTCTTCAGCCCGTGAAAACTATTGGTTGAGCAGCGAAAGCGTGCACTCGGCTGCTCGCTTCTCAGGTCGAAAAAGGGCACTTTTTCGTAATAACGAGCGATTATAACGGATTCCATACGAGTATATCCGAATATTGATATACTATTAAATATTTTAAAGTAGTAAACAATTTGGGGTGTGTAAACGTACATTTGACTACAAGTATAAAATACTTAACTCTCGATAAAGAAGACGAAGTAGTGCTGATATGGATACGAATATTGAACGAAAATATCGATACAAAAATACCCGGTATTGGAAGAAAAATATCGACATCAATATCATATCAGTAGTATCATAAAATCTCTAGCTGTCGCTCATGATCAGCTGGAATAACGAGTATTGGAAAGTGAGTATTGAAGGCGGACAATCCCTTAAAAAATCTTCACCCAATCCCTCGCTTGATAAACCGTACGTGTCGGAGAATGAACGAAACGAGTATGAAAACGATAATAGGCTTAAAACGGGTCGAAGACGGACCATATGAGGCGTGAGAAACGTTAAAATATTTTTGTAAGGCCGATATTCAGAGGGAAAGTGACGAACGGAGGAACAACGTCGCAAGAGACAATCTTCGGATCGGTGGGAGACCGGCCGATATGAAACGCGTTCGATCGCGTTGCGGAACGTCGACTGTTTTCCTTTCCCACGTGAAAGAGCCAGGGTAATACGTATCCTCGTTAAGAATTCTCATCTCGCGCGGTACGCGTAATGTCAGGACGCTATTGTCCGCGACGCGAAGAAGACGAGCATAAAGAACGTCGCGTTACCGGCGACTAAGACCTGTGTAAAACGCGTCACCTCTAATTCCCTCGGTGCCTTCCGTCGCAAGATTACGCCATTATTACGATCAAACGCGAGTAACGACGGGCGCATATCTCGTTAAGACCGAAATACGAAACGAGGAAGTTTCTTCCTGACTCACCTCCATTTATCTCGGCATCTGCCGCCGCTGCTCTGCTGTAGCGCGCGATCGCCACTAGGTAGAAGAGAGAGAAAGAGAGAGAGAGAGAGAGAGACGTCGTCGTCGTAATCCGCTGGTCCAGGGTGAGGGGATCTCGCGAGCATCTCCGGAGCGATGACAACGTGAATCCACCGTTCGGCCGGCGGCTTAATTAGCCGTCTGATTTACACGATGTCTGTGTGTGTGTGTGTGTGTATATATGTATGCGTGTGTGTTACGTTTTCGGCCGGACGATATAACCCTTTCCCATGATCCCGGCGCGGCGTGACGATTCTGCCGGCGCTACCGCGCGGCGTGTTCAATAAAACACGGCACAGTCTTAATTGCCGCCGGACAATTAACTCGGACGTGCTCTCCGAGAGGCGGATGCGACATTGCCGCGGATCGTCACATTTATCATTCCGTCTGAATGTGGATCCTAGTCTTAATGGGCGCCTACCGACGTCGGGGCTGTTAACGTTTCTCCATTCGTGGGACGACGAGAGAGACGCGCCTCTTCGAGGATCGGACGGAGGAGAGTCGACTGATCTCCGGCGAAGATCTACGTCGCCTACATGGAGAGCGCAAGGTCTACCGGAAGAGGATGGCGGAGTGAGGTAATTTTGTGGAATCCGACGTTTACGACGTGCACGACGATCATCCCGCGATCATGACACGAACGACGGCTATGTGTGTGTGTGTGTGTATGTGTGTGTCGCTTCGCTTGGGAAAAGGAAGAAAAATCGAAGCACATTTTCGTGCGAGCTCGAAGCTTCGTCACGGAACGATTCGCATAACAAAGCAAATTCTATTCCATATGTGTAGGAATGAAGATGTAACAGGTGAACCATCGAGACCGTTCCTGCCTCGAGAGTAATTTTCGAGGTGTAAAGAACGCAGGGGGAATTTTACTTTGCACATTCTCGTTACGATTCGTCGGAGGGTTCCATCTCGGCTACTTCGCGATCCTCACTTCCTACCGTCCCTACTAACAGGGTCATTCGCGCAGGTCGACGTTAATCGACATTCGCTGCGAGATACGCGAGCCGACCCGGACAGATCATAAGTATCACTCGTAGAACCCGTGCAGTCACTTTTATCGGTACTGCGCTACATGTTCATTGACCTCAGACGGGATTTATATTTGAACGTCAACACAAGGTTGCCTGCTCGCAAATAGACAACTCTCGCGGCGCCAACTATCGCATTCTACTCTCTCGGGTGCTGTGCAACGCGTTTGCAGCTATGTCATAAGTAACTTTGAGCTGGATTTGTTACAGAACGGTCATGTTAAACCGTCTCTCTCTCTCTCTCTCTCTCTCTCTTCGTAAGAAGCACCCGAAGAAACG
Source organism: Dinoponera quadriceps (assembly GCF_001313825.1). NCBI lineage: Eukaryota > Metazoa > Arthropoda > Insecta > Hymenoptera > Formicidae > Dinoponera > Dinoponera quadriceps. The sequence continues at coordinate 442,381 of NW_014554586.1, read as the reverse complement.
CGCAGCGAATCCGTATGAGCGCGGAGATGAATTTATTCAACTTCGACTTTTTTCTCCGGCACGCATTATGCAGAGTCCGACAGAGATTATAGAAATATCGAATTATACACGAATTATATACGAATTATATATGAATTATATACGAATTATAATAATAATAACCTCGTTTTTACACGAAAGATATTATTAATACATCTTAACACATTGCGTACGGGTGACGAGAAATTTCGTTTTTAGTAAGCCGAACGTTGTGGCCGGGCGACGAGATATCTCGTTTTCAGATTTCTTCGACTTAATCAATGACAACAAATGGTTAGCGAATAAATGTGTATATAATTGTCGTGTTGAGTGAGTAGAGTGCCGTACGCAATGTGCTAAGTAAGTACTCGCCTACTAATTATGAAAATCAGATGGAGTTATTAACATTTTACTGACAATAAATATTCATAAACGCAAGGCATACGAGGATAATATATTGAAAAAAAAGATATATATATATATATATATATATATATAAAATTCTCAGAAATTCTCAAAAATTCCGTAATAACAAAGTTACGTGCCATATCGAGTGTTTTCATCTCTACGCAATTATCGTTACACGACTGCGGAAATAATGATGATTATGCATCGACACGGAATTGTTGTATTAGCATATTGCATTTCGCGATTTTTTTCTCTCACTCTCGACAACGACGTATCGGATGCTAATCGCTAACGTTGCACAAAGAAATGTTATAAATCAGACGAAGATAAACGTCTGATTATCGTGGTCTACTCGATAAATATGTATTTCGCCAATGATATATCGACGCGGAAACTAATCGAACTTAACTAACGCGAGTCTACGCGGAATATTATTTTTATTCGCGAGTGTGTTCATATCGTATTTTATGCGACGCGAAGTATGCAAAATGACATTTCCGAACGATAATTACACTTTAATCGATTTCCCTTCCTGTTTTCTCGATCGCGCATTTGCCGACGGTGCTTCGCCCCGGGGAACGATTCTCAGGGCCCCCGGGAGGTGAGCGTTCGCTCCTGCGTCTCTTTATCCTCGCGGGAGATAATCCTTGAGACCGCGCGCGCCCCTTTCGTTGAAACGATTTCATCGGCGCGCCGGCCGATTAGAGTCCCACGACGGTTATTAATTTGTTAATTATTCCGCGCGCGCGGGGGGATGGAAAACGGCAAGCAGCGTGGAGCGAAGTAGCGCGGCAGGACGCGTCCTTTCACTCTCGCGAGGATGCCTTGACATTTCGCGGCGCGTAACGACGTGTCCGCACGCGACCGGGAGGATGGAAAGTAGTCAACTTGCTTCGCGTCTCTCTTCGCACGCACCCTTCGGCTCGCATTCCGCCGGTTCAAGTCGAGTATTCGCTCGCGGACGAGAAAGAGGCGTCTCGCCCGTCACCGAGCGGCGAACCGAACGATAAAATCCGGAAGAAGACCGGCATTCGCCAGCACGTGAAAGATTCTGTCGTTAAAAACGGTCCACTGAAATTTTGCGTTACTTTAACAAAGGGAATGTATTAAAAAAAAGTACGCAGGTATAATTAATATAGTTAAAGTAACACACATTCACTTGTCAACATAAAATTTCAGTTTATCTGTTACTACTTTTAATTAATTAATTAAATTAATGAAGAAGGGGTCTTATAAGATTATTTTCCACTCTCACCTACCGCCAGAGGGGTGGTGGCCAGGTGAAATTATTTTCTGAATGACAAAAGTCCGAACTATATTTCAGTAACCAGATCTAGCCCAGAATCTACCTTTATCATAGATAAGAAAATTTGTGAACATAGGTACGTATAAATTTACTATTCCTATGTAGGAACAGAAGAATAAGAAGGGTTAAAACCGTCTTAAGTTCACCTTCAGATGCATCGTAGCCGATAAAACGATCTGTATAACACTTGAAGAAGAGATGAACTTAAGACGACCTTAAATATAATATTGGAATATCAAGAGATATCAAAGAGAAAGAAAAAACAACAGACGGTGCCGTGTAAACGGCAGAGAACGACGAAGGAGTCGCGTCTCGTTTCGTTAGAAAGTCAGATAATGTTGTTCGTCTACAATTTACAACCCATTATAATTGAAAGCGACGAAAAAGTGGTGCAAGGCGAAAGTAGTGTTCTCGTGAATATCCACTCGGACATACTCGGAGCGATTACCGAACATCCCGTACGTGTACGCTCGTTTCTTTTCCGCTCCTTACGACGGAAATGACGCTACGTGGAAAGCAGGACGATCCGGAGAGCTCGAGGAGAGCTTGTGAGAATATCACGGCGGCGAGATCGCGATAACAACCAACCGACCGACCGACGGACCGTCCAGCGGATGCGTCCGCGGACGCGCGCGATACAGGCGTCCTCGCTCAGGATGCAGGTGAGCAGGCGAGCGGAGCTCGTATCCGAGCGTCATTTGTTAGTTAGATAACCTTTACTCCAGCATTAGCCTCGCTCTCGACCTGCCAGCTGGCGGAGCTACGACCACCGTCCTCCTGCGGGGAGAACTGCCCTTTCGCGATTCGCCTCTTACTCGTGCGAATTGGAAGAGGACAAAAGCTCTCGCTCGTCATTCGACCCTTCGCTCCTTCGCGTCCTTCGTATCCTTCGACTAGCTCGCCAACGCGCTGAATGCTCGGTAGGGAAATTTGATTGGGACTCGTGACGCACCCTGGTAGAAATTGAACCTCGTAGGCGCCTAGCTATCTACGAGGTAGTAAATTTGCGTAGTGTAACGTCGCTATTAATCGATAATGTAACGATTACTTCTCTCACAGTGGCCACACGGAGGAAAATCCGTCGTTGCTACTGCATATTCGTCGCGACAGCAGTAAAATTTAGTTGGCGAAATTAACGAATTGCTCGAGATTGGTCGATCTTGACGCTTCCACCCAACATCAAACTGATGAGATTAATAAATAGACCTTTTTAAATTCTACAACTTTTATCTAAAATATTTTTTTTATCGCATCGTTTACGAGATATTCGACTGCACCCAAACTTTTGGCCCACTCTATATAAGCCAGAATATTATAATATTCTTAGAAGATTTTTGGTCTTGAATTGAATGCAAATAACACTTGCAACAAATTCAATCAAATATCATACATGAGAAAATCCATCATATGAGAATATCTATCATTGATTTATAGGACTAATTTTTTTTTTTCGTGTACGAGCCGCAGCCGCCGCGTTTAATCCGGAATTCGAAGAAACGCTATTCTCTCTGATACGCGTGCAAGACCGTTTCATCAAGACAGCCTTCTTATCCTACTCTCGCCGAAGGATCGCCCTTTTTTCCGCGACAATCGCCGATACTCAGCGCGGCGCGCGAGAATTTCCAAACAACGTATAGCGACGATTAACGATCGGCTGCATTCCGCGCGCACGAAATGCACCCATCGCGGAATGTAACGCGCGGAATTACACGTGTAGGCCGCGCGGAACCTACCATCGCAAATTCCGCGGATCCGCGAACGGCAGCTGCGCGCGCGCGCTCGCTCGCTCGCTACAACGATTTCTTCCGCAAGGTGAAACGCGCCACGGGAAGATTGCGCTTCGAGAAGAGCTTCGGGCGCGAGCCGTTCGCGTAATTAAAGTACAGCGACGAAAGGCGATTGGGTCGCGGAGAATGAAATGAAAAAGGGGATCGGGTCCGAGCGGAGTCCCTTCGATCGAAAATAATAACACGAGTAACCTCGTGAAGAAAGTAACCAATCACATCGGGGATAATGACGGCTGTGCGTTAAAGTAACGTCACTCTCAATTGCGAATAAAACGTACAACAATGAGCTGTTACGGGGAGCTCTGTAATCCCTCGGGACGACGGGAAGACAACTTTCTACGATGATAAATTACAGAGAGGATATTTTATAATTACCAATAGAGAAAGAGAGAGAGAGAGAGAAGGAGATGGTCTCGAAAATCGGGAGCACTGACAGTTTCACGAAATGACCTCTCTCAATATTTTTATTCATTTCATTCTTTAAAATGCAATTAGTGTATTATTATCACTGAGACACAGTCAACAGTCACTTGTGACCACAATTATAATTTATTCATTCAATTTCTCTGAAAAAATTTATTAATAGCAGTGACTAATCAAGTTCAGTGAAATCTGATCACAGAAACAGTGATAAAAAAACTGCTTATTATTTCATTTTTACTACCTTGATCACTTTCAAGATGTTATCAATAATTTACGTGAAATATGTATTCGTAATTATATTTAATTAATTTAATTTACATTTCATATATTTGGAGGACACGCTAACCCCGGAATTCGAACCCGAGACCTTTGGCTTTTAAATTCGTTACCACACGAAATACACCTAACGTGACACATTTTTGAATATATAGAGTGTCCCATGGGAAGTTGCTGAATCTAATTAGCTCTTATGCAGCGCGTACAAGCTCTTCTGTAGCGCGTACGAATATCAGGGGAAATAAAATTACATTTAATAGAAGACATTTGGCAGTTTTATTTGAGTATATTATTTTGTACAACGGACAATTTTTACAGGAACACCATATATATACATATATTTCTGAAAAGGGAACAAGTAACAGTGATTTTCGGTGAATTCAAAAATGTATGTCATATTTGACATACGTGTGATAGTGAACTCAAGAGCCAAAAGTCTCAAGTTCCAAGGTTAACATGTTCTCCATATACGATGTAAATTAAATCAGTTAAATCAATTAAATATAATTATGAATATATTTCACGTAAATCATTGGCAATATCTTAAAAGTGATCAATGTAGTAAAAAGGAAATAATAAATAATATTCCATTGGGTCAATTTAGTGGACGATGAGAGACAGAAGAGCTAAATAAAAATATTTTCATAAAAAATAGCGATAATTCACCGACTAGACCTCTGACAAAATTTGACTTTGTTTCGCATTATGAATGTGAATAACCATTTCTAATGTATTTTTGCCTGCTGAATCCGTTCTCCAAATTTGGCTATTACGTCACAATTTTCAAGAAAATGACGTCAAAAGGGCAAAAAGCGACGATTTTGAGAGTTTTCACGGCATAACATCAGCAGTAAATTTTTCTTCTAAATTTCGTTAATGCCGCACGAAAGTGTCAACTTTAACTTTCAAAATGCATTTTGTTTCGTTTCTGTATGACTTTTCGTCTTCAAGATATAGCAATTTGAAAACAGCTCTCTTCCCGTGTAATATCAGGTAACCAAAAAAGTTCATGCGTTCATGTTTTACCGATTCGACTTAAAAAAGGGGGCACGCACCTATTCTCCGATTTTACGCGTAGATTACACACGATAAGCTCGCGGCCACGATGTGAGGAATAAGCGAACGAAAGAATGGTGATCCGACGGCCGTTAAACGCGCCGTGGGCGGCCGGTCGCCTTCGTGAACCTTATCGAGCAATTCGTTTCGCGTCGATCGCCGATCGCGCGAGGGAGCCGCCGCGAGCCGCAAAGCAAACGATCCGGAGCGGTTAACTGCACTCCATTAATTCGTTGTCAACCGATGCCCCTCGACGGGAATCGAAACGAGTCTTCCCGCGAATACGAAAGAACTCGATGATACATCGGCGCAATCGAACACCCCGGGCAGCAGTTGAGAGAGAACCGGCACTCACAATCGCACTGGCAGGGGTCATCGCGCTTGGATAGAGGAGTTCGGCAAATGCCGGGAGTGCGTTCCGTTATTTGCGGAAAGGTAACGTTTCGAGGTATGCGGATCGATGACGGGCGAAATTTCTCCAACGTGCTTCGCCGGCTGTACTATATGTGCGTCGCGAGTGCATTGAAAAATGAGCTTAGATGGATCTACCTGACAATGGACAAGCGAAATACATTTTGATTGAACGAAATAAAATTTCTACGCGGAGAGAAAAAAATTAGTCTTCAATCAAGAATAAGATATTCTTATATATGAGCGGGAATATTATAACTAACTGCATTACTTCTGCTTCTATAGATTAACTTGTGTAACAAAATTTGCACGAAATGATTTAGTTTAGCGTACCGAAAACGTCAACCGCCGGTGTTGCTTGCAGATGCAAGAAAGATATAAGTCAATCGTGCTTCTCGTGCGCCTCGTTGAGACGACGATCGAGACTCGGCGAATTGGTTTTCCTCAACGATCTCGGCAGGGAGCATTCCATTCACTCGCTTGTGTTTGCTCCGACGGAGTGAAAAGTCCGGCCCGAGGCTAATAGCGTACGCCCTAAGTTCCACGCCCTAAGTGAATTAGAAATCGGGAGCCCTCGTTTCTCGGCTCGACCAGCTTTGCTTACGAGCCCTAATATTGCGTCTCGCGTGTGCCGGGCCACTTTTCAACTGCTCGCACGCCTGTCATATAGCGAGTCGAGATATATCGGATTACACGGGACCCGATAGAGGAACACGTTGCCCTTTCTTCAGCATTACGTGAACGATGAATTTCGTTGTTGCTGTTGCTGCCAACGCGCGCGCACGCATTACGTAATCATTAAAATGAAAATTATGTAAAATGTGCTTTCTAATTGTGGCGACACGCCTCGACGTTTCGTCCGAGTCTCGCACGAAATCGAATACGAGAGATATGTCGAGGTCATGATGTTAGAGAAGAAGGTGATAACTTTGACTCTTAGGTACCATGGCCTTTTTTGATATCTGCACTATTTGGTATCAAATTCTAGTGATTTATGAAATAGATTTATAGATTTATAAAATTATATTTATTTAGTAGCCCGCCGTTACGTAGTAGCGTTAATATACAATAACCGGCACTTGTAAACAACGCATTTTTATATTTGAGCATTTCGAGACGTTTTCGAAGTATATTTTAGCATTTAATTATACATTATTAAATTAAAAATTCACGGTTATATTTATCGTAATTCTTCCTAAAAATTTATTTTGAACACATATGTAATTTTCTAACAAAACACTGTGTTACTTTAAACAAAACCAACTTTTTAAACCTATTTTAGTTCATAGAGAAAAATATTTTGCTGGTACAGTTAGTCAATTGTTAGTTACTATGAGAACAACATAAAGATCTGTTACACGGAACAAATAATTTTTTTGCTGTAGCAAAATGTCGTTGCGACAGCAATAAAATTTAACAATAAAATTTAGACCTCATTCCTATCTCTGTTTCTCTTTAACCCATTATACCGTGTCGTTACATTTTTATAAATAACATTCTAAGTTAATCAATATTTCATAACTTCGGGTCTTAAATCGATCAAACTTTAAGCATTTTAACTAATATAATCGTTCAACTTTCAATTTAAAACAACGATCGTTGACAAATACTGTACAAAATATAAATGGGAGGCTATAATACCACATTTTCCTCTATTAAAATCAATATAGTAACACACAGAGTTAATAATGACGCGACTTAAAGTTGGCAACCAGATTCGGTTCGCGAGGAAGTGAACGCGCGAGTTGCCCGGCCGACGGACCGAGAGCGGTTCGTCCTGCGTAAGGATCAGTGAAAGTCACCGATCGAAAGTCACGGAATTCATAATTCATGAAACTCGGATACCCATGAATATATCTCGACTGCCTTTTTTTTCCCCCGTCATTGTATTAAAGGTTAATTTCATGCCGTGCGAGCTCATTCTCCGCGCGACAAAATCGCGTGCAAAATACGCGATTAATTGGCTCTATCAGTTTATTGCACGCCGCTCGAGCGCTCGGTAAAAGTGGAAACATATCCCGCTGTTATAATTTCATTCTGACCGTAAATTATCCGCGGATTCAAAGATTAATCGGAATTAGCCGAATGGAAAAGCGAGGATCTGGTTGAGCGGACGATTTACACAATCGCGTTCGCGCTCGTAGCGACGAGACCGGCGATTCTTTTTCGCGCACGGAACGAAACGAGCAGCGGTTACGCGCCTTCTCTTCGGCGCCAGGAGGCGGCCGTAAGAGACGAAAAAGGACGATAAGAGGAAAAAAGACAAAGTGTATGCGTGTGTGTGTGTAGAAACCTATAGAAAGCGCACCTGAAGCGCACCCGCAGCCAGCGCAGTTATTGACTCTTACGAGTGCGCTTACGCGAATTGATGCGCCGATCAGCTTCCCAGTTGTATTCGCACTAATCCTTATGTGAACGATACTTTACTTTCACCGGTCTTACCGTCGCAATCCTCCGTCTTTTTTCTTCCTTTCATCCTTGCTTTCCCTCCCCCGCCCCCCTCTCTTTCTCTCACTCTCTCTCTCTCTCTCTCTCTCTCTACACTCGCTTGCCACCGTGGTGTGTGACGACACCGTCCGGTCGATTATCTATCTGTACCGTCGTAATCGCGCGGTATCGCGTGCGAAACAAAACGGGGTTGCGACCCGACGTGATCCACGAGAGTGGCCAACATCGTGCAACCACTCGTGAACATGAACGAAGTTCGCACGTGCAAACGACCAGATAAACGGACCGTGTTATGCAACACGGGACCGAGAGGGTCAATTTAGACGCGTTAACGATACACACCGATACTCCGCGATATGAGGGGAATCGTGTCCGTCGAATCTCGAGCGCGCGTTTTACGTTTCGCAGAAGAAACGATACGTTCCCGCGATTTCCCCTGGCGAGGCAGAAACGCGCCCGAACGTGGCCCAACATGCAAGCTATCGATCGTTGATGATCAACACGTGAGAACTTATTTCTTAAGAATATACGCGGAAAAATAAATGGAGGAATCGACTCGTGTTAAAAAAAATTCTATGATTCCATTAAAAAAAGAAATGAATTTGACCTCGAAATGACGTGGAATTACCACACAAGGTCACCGACTTGTGTCCCTCTTCAAACACTATCAACTTTGATTTGAACCATTTTTTGTCAATTGCTTCGTTCTCAAAATATTCCACTGTATCCATTAAAATGGAACATCCCGTATTTGCTAAGGAGTAACCGCCATTTTACCTAAATCAAATAAATATTATTCGAGCGGTAGCACTTTTGTTTTTCAGTGTAGCATTCTGAATTTTTGTGCCTTTAACGGAACGCAATTACCACAGCTGCTATCTTTAGGAGAGATTTATTTTAATCGGAGTAATAGCAAGAACTCAGAGCAGTGTTGCCTAACGAACTCTCATTATTCGTTTTATTCCGCGTATGCTGCAATAAAGTTCCGAGAGAGGCAAGAAAGAGAGAGAGAGAGAAAGAGAGAGAAAGAGGGGAGAGAGAGAGAGAGAGAGAGATTCTTTGAACGTTCCTGTGTGTCTCTGATGCGAGAAGAACGACGAGGCTCGTCGGACGCAACGAAAATTCAATCGGTGCAACCTCGTCCGGCAACGCGTTTACGCAATCGTCGCGGGCCCATAACGCGTGCCTAATAATAAAACGCGGCGAAAGAGCGAGACAGGGACGGTCTCATCGCTAATATATGGTCAGCCGAGAACGAGAATCTCACAAAGTGAATGGAAGACGCGACAGTAGTTCCGCGAGTCGAATCTCGATTTTCAAGCCGAGTCGAGCGTCGCGAATCTCGCGGCATCGCGATTTCACGTTGCGTATCATCCGGTCGGATCGGTGAAGGAAGAGAAAAAGGAACAAATCGGGAATGATGCGCCCGAGAATCTTCGGCGTGCGAATACGCACACACACACATACATACACACGTTATTTATATCAGAAATATATGGAACCGCAAAAATTGTGCAAACAACTCGTGAATTCGCCGTAAAATCGAGCGGCCATAATACATTATCATAAATATATTCATAGTGTCATAAACTATGCTCGCACAGTATAGATCGATAAAAATCGCGGTTTTATGGGGCTCGGACGGTTTTTGGGAATCGAGTTTGCGTTTCGGTAACTCCTCCTCTGCCCCCATCGCCGCGCAGAGCGGTAGAGCGGAGGGAGACCGCGAGCGGATAAAGAAGCTATGAACACAACGAACGGGCCCGACGTGCAATTTGGACCTTAATGACTTCGCCTTCGATGATTACACCCTGTCACTGAATAATATCGTAATGATTTAGCCCGTTCACTTCCAACCGTTCGTTTCGCCGCTTAATGACTGTTATCGCGGGAAATAAGAGCAAATCGCGTGCGTCTCGCCATGGGTTTGCACAAAGAACACTCCTGACAGCTGAATAGTTGTAAACGGATATATCACGATTGCGCAATCCGCGTCGGTCGCTTGACCGGCCGAGTAATTGCAGACGAGAGAAAGAGAGAAAGAGAGAGAGAGAAAGAGAAAGAAAGAAGGAAAGAATTGATTCCCCGGGAGCTCTCGTCGATTTCGCACGACGTATCTTTCCGACGTGGGCGCCTGAACCGCGAAGGATCCCCCTCCTCCGTTGCAAAAGTGTCCGCGAATTCGCGGATACCCGGGTAGAAATTAATCGCGCTCCAAGTCTGTGATAGATTTAAGTAGACATGTCCTAAAATAAGCCTGCCTTCACTGAACCTAGATATCGCCAAGAAAGACTAATCCTGAATGGAATTTTGTGAGTAGACCCTGAATACACGAGAAGAAAAATATTAAGCATCAATTCGAGACTTATATATTCCAATCTATGTGATTATTGTTTCAAGTATAAGACAGCTTTCTTTTCTGTTCAATGTAGGGCCAAAACAGAGCCTGGTTAAATTTTTTAAATAAATTCCGCCTTAAATTGTACGAGCGTTACATTTCAATATAAAACCCAAGCCTTGCTTTCGCAAGGCCAGGATGAAAGCGGGAAAAAAAAATCGTGCAGGGCCATTTCAGTCCCGTTTTAAATTTCTAGGCCGTTTGAACATCTTTAAATCCAGATAGCTTCTCGCGACGAAAGTCCCGCGAACTGAGACAGGCAAGACCGCCACGCGAGCGGCATCGAGCTCGCATATCGCCGAGCTCGCGAGCGGCGAGCGCCTTCGCGCTTGGATCTCAAAGTTGCGCGGCGTTCCCCGGCTTTCGCAATCGCGCGATTAATAAAAGTGATTTATCCCCGCGCGATTAGAAGGCGAAATAGCCGGGATTACGTTTCGAGCGCGTTACTAATTACCAACGATTACCGCAGGTGTAACGGTGCACCCTTCTTCGCCTATTTCCCAATCAGTCCGGCGCGATTCCGAGGTTTCCCGAAAGAACGAGCGAGAGAGACGGGAGGGGTGAGGAAGGGTGGGAGGGAAAAAGGGGGAGAAAAATCGGCGATTATTTTTCCTGCGCGAAACGCCGCGAAGAATTACGCATTCGCCGCCGTAATTAGCGAATCGAGAGGCGCGCGCGTGGAACGATTTTATTAATTGCCGGGGAGTCGCGCGGACATGCAAACTTCGCGCGCGCGCGCGCGATTATGGAAGACGAGCTGAAAGGGGAACACGCGAGGGTACCAACGCAAAGGTACGCTCGATATGCAATCCCCGCGGATTAACGTAGGAGCGAAACTAGTTTTCTAACAGCACGCGCTCGTCGCTGCCTTTCCCGTTTCTTCGCACACCGCTTGTTCCCCGCGTTCCCTGCCGACGATGCCGCGCGTGACACACACGAAAATATGTAGAGGGCATCGCGAGATTAGAGAGGTATTCGGGAAAGTTTTTTTAATATTAAAGGGACCAAACTCTTTTTTCAATGTATGATATATTGGTCAACCGATAAAGTATTATTATTATTATTGTTATTATTATTACTATTATTATTAATATTCCCGACTACTTCGTCGAATGACGAGAAGCTCCTCGACGCAGCGAGTCACGCGAACAACCGCGCAACCGGCTCGGTTGCTCGCTGCAATTCAGTATTATCGCGAAACAGCGAGTAAAAAAGAAGCGTTGACGAATTAATCCTGTATCCTCCGTCGGACTTTGTACGCGGGCAGTTCGAAGCCGACGAGGATGATCGGTCCAAGGTGCTTCTTCGATCATCGGCCGATCGGTCGATCGATCATTCGATCTAACGTCTATTCGCGCGATCGTTAGGATTCGGTCAAGAACGAGAGTGAGGAGTAGTTTCTGAAAGTAGATCGTCCGGGAATGTAGATCGTCGATCGTGTCTGGGCACGCGGATTAAGTAACAGCATCGTGTCTCGATCGACAGGCGGGCAGGCAGGCGGGCAGGCGGGCGGGAGTCGAAAGGCCAGTCTAATTAACATAACCGCTGTAAAGCCGCGCCGAGACGAGCTTCTTTCCGCGGAGAGTAGATCTCGCGATCGGAAGACGCGCGCCGTCGACCAAGTAAAAAGGGATCGACTTTCTTCATCCTCCACGCCGGCCGCGGGAATTTTTTCGCTTTTATCGAGCGCTTTCATAAGCGATGATTTGCAAAATATTTCAGATCGATATGATGACGAGAGGATGTCGGGGCCTATAACGCACCGTGTTGCAATTCAACGTTGAAGGACGTAAGTGGAGAAGTAAACCGCTTCGATTAATCGGCTCTCGGCCGACTGCGCGTCTCTCTCGGACTCCTTTCGAGAACCAAATAATAAATAAATTCGAGACAACAAACGGAAATTATAAGTAACAAAAGGGCTCTCTCATCGCGAATGACACGGTCCACTTTGCGAGTACAACAATAGACACATCACTTCGTTCACGAGCTACGAAAGTGCGAGAACTCGAAGATATCCGGATTAGTGTCGGTCCGCAATAGGTATCTTAAGCCTTAAGCCTCAAGAAATTGACCGATCGCAGTTTAATTATTCTCTTTACATTCGACTATGATTGGCCAATGTCTTAAGGCTTAAGATACCTATTGTAGACCGACACTTAGGCGGACAAAGAGGAGAAACCGAAAGGCACGAGCCGCTTAGTCCGTCGCTTGGAAAATCATTTCGCAAGTATCAAAACGGTGATTCGCCGGCGCACCACACGCATGTGTGCGTAACAGAATCGATTATCGTGACTACATCCCGCAATCGATTCGCGACGTTTTACAGAGCTATTACAAAATTGCACAACGAGCGCGTTTGCAGCGCGCGGGGCCGCGACCGGCCCGGAGAATCCTCATTGCTACTCCTCGCGCGCGCGAGGGATGTTATCGGCGATGCCGATACATCGATAGATCGCGTGCTGCACGTACGCGCCGGTGAACGTCTCTTCGCAGGTGCTCGCTCCCCGCGATCTCACGTTCACCTCTCCTCCTTCCCCCTCCTCCCCCTCCTCTCATTTTCCTCGTCTTCTTCTCTTTCATCGTTCGCATCTCCGCGCGCGCCGCGCGATGATGCTCCGCGTACAGGCGTTTTGAAACGTCGAGCGAGGTTGAGCAAGAAACCGGCCGGCGGCTATACCGTAGATTCTCGATCCTCGCGGATCGTGAATCACGTTCTCCAACGGAAACTGCTGTGTTGTTGTGCATTTGACCCGTTAGCGCGCGCGCGCGCGCGCGTGCTATTCTCAGATCGAAAATCATTTCCCCTTTATGCGGCGATTACGTGTGGAACGCGCGGTAAACAGCATCGCCTGCCGTCGTTTTTCCAGTGTTAGCCGCTCCGCGGAGGATTTTATTATATAAAGCTCTGTGAAAGAGCGAGAGGAGAAGTGATCGAGGTAGAGCCGACAGTTGTCGATCTCGTGTGCTCGTAAAATCGAGAGTTCTCGCTCGAGCGTTTCAGCGGAAAATACAAACTGAACTTCGAATACATTCCAAATTTACGGACCGGAAGTTCGGGAAGCACCAAAGAAGAAATTAGGGAATCTCTTCTCGTATAATAAAGATGCAATGTACACTGTGAAATGTATCAAGAAATATGTAAGTATTAAGAAATATGTAAGATTAGAAATATAATTCCAGTGTTTTTATTCTTTTATAATTTCCCATATCCACGGATTTGTTGATTTCGGAGCCTAACTTCTAGAAATGTCAACCCTCAAACATCTCAGATAACGTTTATTGGCAAGGAAATACAGAATAATTTTCATAAGACTGTTACACGTTTTGATAGAGAAATGTCGCTGGTTTGCATCCACGCGCATAAATTTTCATTTTACTCCTCCAACAGGTATTCACGGTGCAAAAACAAAATGATACGTCGGTTTTGGTGTTATCCCTCCGTGTCACACGATCCGACGAAATTCTCTACAGATTCTATTCAATATTAATATATTCCAAACAGGCGACAAAAAATTCAAGAGACGTTTGAAGGACATTTAAAAGATACTATTAGGGGCATTCTCACGATCCGATTTAGACGTTGTCCAAGCATGCGAATGCCGTTCCACGTGTGCGAATCAGAAATTCTCGGAGTGTCCTTCGATCCTTCGTCCCGTTAATCCGATCTGCCGCGAGGATTCATGTCGGTATCGCGAAAACCGGGCGCGCGAGCTCCGGGCCCTCGTTAATCTTTCGCGAATTCTCCGGTTACACGGGCTACCACGCCTCTCTCATTCTCCCTCTCCTTCTCTTTCTCTCTCTCGGTCGGTTTTATTGTGACAACTGCCACCGTGTCTCAACGCACGAAATACAAAACACAGATCCGATCTTGAACCGTTGCCGCGGGGCAACGAGTACTGCGAGATGGAACACCGCGACATACCGAGTCGACATTTTCACGCTCTGTGACGCTCTTGAGGATAGTTCGCGCCTACTTAGACGGTCTATAGACTGATAAAAACTTACTTGGACGATATCGACACTTTTACAACTTCCCTTTTGAACCATTCATTCTACAGATTCAATCTCAACGCCACCTTCACCGTCCTATTTTCACGCTGAAACAGCGAAACCGGAAACTTAAGAAACTTCATCAAGGTCAAAGCAGGGGTTGTATCATATTACTAGAATTGAAATTGAACCTATTTTACTATCTTAGTTCTCACTGTGTTGGAGGATCAAAGGTTTAACGCGGGGCCAGAATTTCGACTCGAGGGGTTGCCCGATCCGGACAACGACGGCCACTGGAAGCAACATTGCTGCAACGGACAAAGTCCGGCTACCGGGTGCGCCGATGAACTTTTCTCCGGGTGGCGTCGCGCGCGCGCGCGGCGGTCCGATATGATCGTCGGGACACACCGGGCGTCCTTCTGGGTGTGCAATCGAATTTAATTTATAACGGCCGTTCACGCCGATCGGATCGCGGACGGAGAAACGCAAGGGGATGGCCGGCGGCGCTCCGCCGTCGTTATCGCGACGACAAGGTAACACGAGTCACCTTAACTCGCGGATTGCGCGAAAGAATCGCGCTCGCCGAACGGCAGCTCGAGCTCGCGGAATTCCCGCGGGACGCGGAATATTCGCGGCTAATTTATCCACCGTTGTGCGCTTTTCACTTTCTATTCGGCGGAAGTATTCGTGTGAGAAATAACCGAGCGAGATTTTTCAAGCGACCCCGGCTTTTTAACGCGCCCGCTAAACGGTAAATACGCGCGGCGGCACAGCCGCTGGAAGTAATTGGACTGTAAAATGGACGCGCAGCGTTTGCGCCTGGTAAAATTTCGGCTCACGATCCTATTCCTCGCGCATTTATTCCTAACCGTTCGAAAGTTAAGAGCGGCATGCACGACGCTCGTTATTATTATTATACCGGCGTAGTATCCTGCGGAAACGTTTACAAAGCGACACACGTCCCTCGTATCGTGTTCGTTAACGCCGTGGCGGATCGGCACGTTGCTTGAATCAGTCTCGCGATTTGTCGCCGGCGAAAAGAAAACGTCCACTCTCGGCGCGCGCATTTGCATACCAGATTATTCGTTCATCGGGGCGCGCCAGATGTGTCGAGCCGCCCGCAGCAGCGGGCACGTAAAAATGAAATAAAAACCGGCGGGATGGAAAAAAACGGCCGAAAAAAGGGGGAAAAGGCAGGAGGAGGAGGAGGAGGAGGAGAAGAAGAACGAAAACGAGAGCGGCGGCGGCGGAAGGTTTCTCCGACCCAGATTCACTTTTGCCATAATCACGGCGCGTTGTTATAAACGGCGCGGTGGTAAATAAAAGAGAAAAAGAAGCCCTGCGCATCTGCCCGGTCGGCCCGCGAACGCGCAGCTGCGCACCTGTGTGACGGCACCGTTTTCCCATTAATTAACGATACGAGCAATTTGCCAAATCACGTAACCGGGCCGCGAGACGACGACGGGGACGATGACGACGATGGGGCCCTCCAATCTCTGAAGTTCACAGCTGGCGCCGTGTCGCACCGGCGAACTTTCGATTTTCTTCGGGGCCTCCTCGCGCGCGCTCCCGCACGCCGCCCGTAAAAACACGAAGCGTATACTTAAGGCAAATAATCCGTTTTTAATCCCGCCGCTCTCGCGTCCTGATTTACGACCCCACGGTTACTCGGCGTCACCTGTGATCTCCGCCTCGATGCGGGATGACGCGCGTGCGGGACGCGGCGTTTCATTACGAAGAAAATTATATCGAGCTAAGTGAATGCGCACGTTCTTCTTCTCTTCATCAGCCCTCGGTGTTCCTCGGTGCGATTGAATCGCGGAGTGACTTTTTTTTTTATGCAACGCTATATTTCACAGACGACACACACACACACCGAGGAAAAGATTTCTTCGAATTTAATACGTATTATTATTTTCTTCGCCGCTAATTTACTTTGAATAAAAACGGCATAGGAAATTCAGAAGAATTAACAAAAATAGAACCGGATCGGAGGTTGCGGTGGGAACTGAACTACCAACGAGCGCACGCTGTCTCGTGATTCTTGACGCGAGTCTCGAAGGTTTCCTTCCAAATCCGTCCGCCCACGACGAAGCGCGAGGACGACTCGCGAAAAGTCAATTGTGTCCCCATGTGCGACACAACGAGAGTCGTTCGGAGCCTTCGGGGATCTTAAATGGAAAATTTACAGGCGTCGCGGGGGCGCGCGAGTCCAAAACGCAAACGGTTTTGCATATCAAAGGCGACATTGCAAAGGCGATCGCGAGAACGTCACCGCCAGAAAGTCGCCGGGATTATGCGGGCCAATTCCGGCCGTGGAACATGATATCCTTTATGCAAATTTTGTGGGTGCGTGCAAGATCCGCGTGTGACGGCGAACGACATTGTGTAACCCGATTAAATCCGATAAAAAAGTCAATTAAGAAACGCGACCAAAAGCCGAGCGCACACGCAATTATGCCGCCGAGAAATCCTTTCTGCGATCCCGACGCTGCGATAAATTAAAAGGAAAAAAAAAAAAGAAAGAAAGAAAACACGCTGACTGCATTGTCCGTAAATGTGATTGCAAATTGTATTTGGGTCGCGACAGTGGTTTCTCTGTGTATAACGCAAAAAGGAAACGAGGGAGAATTCTCGACGGTGACGATTGGACTATTCAGTTGCGAGTCGAGTCATTGCGCGAAATGGGACTGTTTCGCGTATAAAAGTGATACACGTCAGTAGTAGTCGCGATAAGGATCGCTAAAATGACGCAAAAGTCTTAACTAAGGAGAAGCGCACAGTTCAATCTCGCATCTTTCGTGAAGACTGAGTAATCAGATAATTATTATATCTCCTTTGAAGCTTAATTAACTAATTAATCTAATCGCATTGTTGTGAAGGAAATGGTGTGTGTTCGATCACGTACGCAGAAAATACCGAGGACTCCCCGTTGCGACAAGAAGCGTACAAGTGATGCAAAAGTAATAATTAGAAAGCAAAGGTAGTCTCGCACACTGCAGCAAGCCTGAAGCGACAAGATACGTGTCTCGCCATACTATTAACTCTATAATGGTCGAGCGGGCAACAGGTGTTATCCATGCACACTACAATGCATTTCTCGAAAAATACTGACACTCATCTTGCGCCAAAGGACTCGTCCGTTTTAAATAAGATCTTTCATGATTGTTATGTCCATATAGATGCATATCATTACTTTTTAAAGCGACTTTTTTTATCGAAAATGTTCACTTAAAGTGGAAGACAAAAGTGGAAGATTTGCGATCCACGCAATCAGTCGTGTTACATAGAAAACAAAATTAATATAAAAATTCAAGATTTATATTCTCATATATAAGCAGGAATATATAATCTCTTATATAAAGATCACACCAAAAAAATTAATATTCTCTTGCATAAGCAAGAATATATAATCTTGTGTAGAGGTGAAATTTGTTTATATGGAGAAATCCTATATAGTTTCACTAAAAATATCATATTCTTGTTGTTCAAGAATAATTTTCATTGAATTGAGAGGAAATGATATTGGGTAGAACGGACGATCTTTTCGAATTGAAAATTATATCAGATTAAAAGTATCGTAGAATTTCTTCATATAAGCAAACTTTATTTCCTTGCAAGATTATATATTTTTACTTATATATGAGAATATGTGAGATTTGAATTGATACTAATTTTTTTTATGTACACATGAAGAAATTCCGCTTTGATAAAAAATATTATATTCTTGTCATTCTAGAATCACTTTTATGAATTGAGAGAACAAATATTAGATAGAAGAAACGATATCTTCAAAGCGCTGCAATTTTTAGTTTGAAAATATCGTTCTTTCTATTCGATATGTTTTCAGTTTATAAAAATTACTCTCAAACAACAAGAACATAATATTTTTAATGGATCTATATAGAATTCCTTCATGTATAAACTGCGCAGGAGATTATATATATTCCTGCTTAATATGAGAATATGAGAGTCTTGAATTGACACTCCGTGTTTTTTTTCCGTGTAGGTGCGCGACCACTTCAAAGTTAAATTCGGGATCGAATTACTTTCCTTCCCCGCCCGCAGCGACCGAGTCGGTCTCGTCGCGCGGAATTCGGACGACGGCGTGGAGGCAAATAATCGAACTTGAAATCGAGATCGACCTTGATTCCGTACGGGCGTGGCCCAGCCATACGACTATATAACTCGACATGAAAGCACGCACGCGTGTGTGACACGCGCTCCGTCGTACTGGTAATATGCATATAGCGCGGCGATTAGCATCGATGTAGGCGGGGGGAGGGGAGAAGAGCTTCATTAGCATGAACACGACTGTCCTTCGCGATTGTATCGCGCGGTCCTTCGCACATTTATCCGCGTCTCTCCCCGTCTCTCCTTATTTCTTTTCGACAGGACCACTTTCGGTTTCGTCTCCCGCGCGCGAGCTCTCTCGCGGACTTTCTCGGCGAGAACCGACCGACTGCAAAATTATGTAAGCGCAAAATCGCGTTTGAATTACGCGAGAGGGGAATATCTATGCACTCGGGGCACGTTAATTGGCGATCCGGCAACATTTGCATTGCTAATTCGCGAGATTTAATAGGTCGACCTTCCCGAACTTGATCCAGTCGAAAGAGAGAGGAAGAAAAAAAGGGGGCGAGTTCCCGTTTCCCGCTCGATCGCGATTCGATACAGCCGTAAGATATTTCGCGGAGATCAGCCCGTGCGAATAGCTCGCTTCTTGTTTAATCAGAATCATTTTTGTCTAATTGAGATTAAGATACCGAGATACGCGACGTTCATACTCGTGGATCTCGCAGAGCGGCAAATCAACGATATCAATTACTTATATAAGTCGCGAGATGATAGGCGCTCGACGGGCTGTCGATTATTGCCGTGCGTCGCATGTGAGAAAACCGCGTCTCCGCGATTAAGCCTGATTTAGAAGCCGGCATCGCGAAACACGCGTCGGGACTTACATCATTGTTTATGTTCGCAAATACCGGAAGCCGTTTCTGGCGAGGGAACGAGTCGACGACACGGCGCCCGCGATGCCGAGAGTCCCGGCAAGCAAAACCGGCGCGTCGAGCTAACCCTCCTTAATAAAAGGACATTAAATCGCGACGCGGACGAGCGGGTTTCCGCGCGCGCACGCTCATGCGTGAAGGTATTAAACCACGGGATTAATCGGCGTTCACGGCCAACGTGAACCACGTAACCCGAAGCCGTGTCCGCTCTTATTACGACGACTAATGCGGTTGGCATGTGTTTCTATAATTAGCGTGATAATATCGACGCCTCCGCGTCGATACACTATTATATCGCGATACCATAGATCGGGAAAGGATCGGCGGGGGAACGATAGAATCCTGCACGCTCCGATAAACTTGAAGAATCTAACGTATAGAATTTACAAGGTAAAAAGTTATATATAAACAGTATTATTCTGTTCTGACGCTACAAATGGTTACTCACTGCGGTTTCCTTCATATTGAATAGTCCTTATAAATAAGCACTTATTTCAAAATTATTTATACACAGGAAGAAATTAGTATATCAATTCAAGACTTATTCTCATATATAAGCAAGAATATGTAATCTTATATAAAGATAATTGAAGATAATATGAGGAAGATGTATAGAATTTGATCTTAAAAAGATTCTATAAAGTTCTACTAAAAATATCATATTCTTGTTATTCAAGAAGAAATGTCATTAATCGAGAAGACAAAATATTGGATAGAAAGAACGATATCTTCAAGTCGATGCAATTCTTAATTTAAAGATATTGTTCTTTCTATATCGAATATATTTCCTCTCAATTCATGAAAAATATTCTTGAATAACATGAATATACTTTTAGTGAAAATATATCATATTTGTTCATGTAAGAACAAGACTTGATATAAGATTATTTATTCTAGACTATCTTGATATAAGATTATTTGTTCTAGATTATCTTGATATAAGATTACTTATTCTTGTTAATATATGTGAGAACACGAATCTTGAATTGATACTAATTTTTCTTTCCCTGTAATAAAAAAAAATATATAGAACAATAAACATTCTTCATTCATAGTGCATTCGCTACAATTTCTCTGTGTGTTGAAAATTTCGATAGGATTTGAAGATTTCTTAAAAAGAAGTGAAGAAGAAGGAATAAATACCTGTGAGGATGAAAAAAAGGCAGTTGAATATAATGCTGTGTCGATAATGCTGCGTATCAATAAATATTCAAATATGGATTCGGTACAACGACAATGCTAGACACGATTAAAGAGAAAGCGTTAGCGGATTCACGATGGAGTGGCCTTACGGCCTAAGAAGCGTTATTAGACGCAAAAACTGACACGCGAGATTTGATACTAAGAATTCAGCGAGCATTGTCATCTCTTTATCCCCCCTCCCACCATTTTCATCACCTACATGTATCATCAATTATACATACGCAAGTACACACATTATATTATCGCATTATCGCTCATCCTATTCCGATTGTGGGAAAACTACAATCTAGACAATAGCATTCATAGTTACACAGATATATATATATATATGTGTGGAAACGTACGTTACCTCCGTTCCCTCCGGATCCGCCATTTGTGTGCTCGAGTAACACGTTCGTGCCTGTTTTCAGTAACCGCCGCTTCCTCGCTCGACGCACGATCGACGATTGATTCGCATTTGTCAGACCCCGCCATTGTCCCCCGTCACCCACGACAACTTCCTGCGTGGATACGACGTTGAATCAGGGGTGAGATCGCGGCGCACCGTCGAAAAACGCCGACGAAACGTACGGAACCGCGGTGATCCGTTCAAATCGCGACCGCGCCATTACGCGCACACACAGGCTCGCCCGTTCGCGAGCGCCGTCAACGTCATTCGCATGAAAGCTGTCGACAAAAGCTTGAAAACATGGACACCCGCGGTGTCGCGCCGTGCACCGGACAACATCGTGTCCTCGGACTACACGACAATGAAGGTCTTCGTGCCCTCGTATGAAAAGTGCGTCGGCAGTTGATTCGAACGATAGAGACCAGCCTCCATAACCTTTGTGAAACTGTTCTCAATAACGAATTCGGTTGCTTGTACCAAGGCCTGTTCACAATCTGTTATATTTAAATATTATCATACATGCATTTTCAAATACTTTGAACCAGTAATATGACATATACAGCATTCGTACGCATCATTTTATTAGCTAAGATGTTTTTAAGTATGTATTTAAGACACGATCTTAAATATAAAAATGTACTGTAAACAAACCTTAGTGCGCATTCAATGTGCACTAGTATTTAAGTTATACACTTGTTTCACTCTAAGTGCAATAAGTGCAATCCAGTTCGGCTGACTTTTGCAAGACCAGCGCTAAAACATAAAAAAGAACAGACCCAATATATAATATATAATATATTTAGAAATAAATAATAAGGAAATGACAGTGACTAGCAATTATATATTAACTGAAAAAGTGTTACACCTGTTTTGTCGCGTTTATTACATGAATTACAGAGAATTGCGGCCTCGTATCGAACAACTGCTCACGAACGACTATCAGCGGATCTGGTGGAAAGAGAAGCAAACCTGGGACGAGAGGGTTGCTGAAAAAACTCCGGGCAAAATAATACTACCTCGTATGGTGAGCAATCTTTTCATGATTATCGTACAACTGCCACACGATCGAAATTGAATATTTCACAGCTGATCAAGAAGAAAGTTCCTACGTGCGTGACCGTTAAATATCGAACGCAGAGGGACCGATGGAAGGGAAGAAAAAAGCAGGATTCAAAATCCAATTTAAAGACAGAGGAGATTAAACAGGAGTCGACCATGAACGATTCGAACGAAGAAGAGTTAAAGTCCGTGGAAGACAACAATGGGAAATTAGAAAAATGCGAAGAAACGAAGTCAGAAAAGCTTAATGAAACGCAATTGGAGAGTGAGAATGAGAAGGAAGATGAAAGTAAAGAAGAGAGTGAAGGAGAAAAATACGAAGAAACGAAGTCAGAAAAGTATAAAGAAACTCAATCGGAGAATGAGAAAGAGAAAGAAGATGAAAGTAAAGAAGAGGGAGAAGGAGAAAGTCATATTGATTGATTTTATTTAGCTCATCAAATCATACGAATTAATTAACGAGAAATGGTACTGTTTCCGTAATAAACATTATGGAAAAAAATAAATGCAACATTAAAACTATACAATACTTTGTACTTTACTTCCGTACTTACTTCCGTTACTTCGAGACCATTCCTAATTACGTATTGGATTGTAAATACGTTGCACATAAAAATTAAACTATTACTTCCTTCTGTCATAAAAAATCGACAGAATTCAACGGACTATAATTTGTCATTGAGTATTACTATTTAAAAATAAGTTGATCTTAAAGGCATAAGTTTTAAGCAGTAAGAAACTGACTGATCACAATTGATTATTCTTCTGTAATTCAAGTATCAAACCTACAACAGGTGTAGTAAGCTTTAAGCCGTAAGAAATTAACTAATTACAGTCGAATTATAGAAGAATGATCAATTGTAATTGGTCAATTTCTTATAACTTAAAGCTTACTACATTTATTCAGAAAGAAAACTGAAATGTGGTCTATAATAGGCAGTAAGAGTATGTTAACAAGAAGTAAGAACAAGAAATTAATCAATTATAGTCGATTATTCTCCTTATATTTAAATATGATTGGTCAATTTCTTATTCTTATGAAACACACTCCTACCGTCCACTGCAGATTACACTTGAGAACGGCCACGCATTTACGGTTGGTATTACATACGATGAGCCTTGTCGGATATGCCGATTGGCGGTTAGATAGAGAATTTCTAGGGAAAAATTTAGGGACCCTTGAAATTCTCTATCCAATAGCCAATCAGCACACCGACAATACTCGTCGTATAACGCATGTAATACTAGACTTACTTGATGCCGCTTTTCACGACTGCTTGATACGCCATCTACGCATATTTATATCATATGTTAGTGGCTTTCACACAGTTGATGTGAGTTCGTGAGTGAACATGTCGCCGGTGCGAGAGGTTTTGCGTGATTCCAGCGGTGATTCTGGTATGCAAACATTGATCATTTTACACTTATGCTGTTCTGCAAAAATTCTACAATTGTGCATGTGAATTTTTACATCAATTTAATACATAGAAGCACCAATCAGTTCGTTCGGTGATACAATTTTTCAGGTTATGTTCGGATACACAATATGCAGTACGTATTCTCACCTCGCGCGATTCTGTTTCCAGGATCAGAATCCGACAATGCCTCGGCCTCTTCGAGATCGAGTCGCAGCGGCAGCCCGACGTCGCAGGCCCCGGTACAGGTGTCAAACAACACCAGGAGCGAGCAGAACTCTGAGGATGAAAACGGAGCGCGTTCCGTCGTGTCCAACGCCAGCGGCAGATCCTCGAGGTCCAGCAGCCAGACAATCGAGTCGAACAAATTGGACGGCAGTCGCAAGTCGGAGAGTCCGTCGCCGCAGAGATCAGGATCCAGGCGTTCCAGCGTCGGCTCTGTTCAGAGTGAAAAATCCGGCTCTCGCCGATCCAGGAGTGCCACTCCGAAGTCAGTAGCCTCCAACAGCTCGGAGTCTCAGAAATCTCCCAGATCACACTCGCAGTCTCCGCGCGGAAGTGTGCGTTCAACGAGTTCAAAATCACCCGTCAGTCCAAGATCCGTGCAGTCGGAAGCAAGGTCGCAAGAGAGGAAATCGAAGACTCCAGCTTCGCCTGCGTCCAACGGCTCTGGTTACGACTCACCGAAAAGTCGTAGGTCCAGGAGTGTCTCTTCTCAGAGAAGCAACAAGTCGGCGGGCTCGGCGAGTCAGCATTCCCCGGCAGAAAGACGCTCGAAGTCTCCCGCGTCTCCTGGAAATGTCAAGTCGTTCGACGAGTCTGCTGAGGGAGTGAACTCGGAGAAATCGGATACCAAAAGATCGCAATCAAAAAGTCCCAAGGATGACAAAAGCGATAATGAGTCGAACAGGTCTTTCAAACAGACTGGTTTGTGATATTTTATTTTATCATTTCTAATAATAATAATAATAATATTACAAGATAATAAGATATTCAACGTACATATAGTTCTCGTCTGACACTTCTCGATAAATTAGAAATTATATTTGTATAATCTAACGTTGAAATTTTTTTTCTAATTAGATAATAATCGGAGTCCAAGGTCCGACGAGAGCGACAACGAAGCACGATCGAGAGTCAAACGAAAGAGCAGCGGATCCGGCTCGGAGACGGAGGAAATGAATCAGAAACGATCTAAGATAATAGACTCAGATTCCGAGAATGAGGCGGCGGATAAGGAAAATAGCATTGCTCCGACCGCGGACGCGTTGTTCGGCGATGCGAGTGACATTAGTACGGACGACGAGAAAGACAAAAGGGAAGAGGAAGAGAAGGAGAACGAAAGGGATCATAGGGAGAGCAGAAGTAAGAGCAAAAGCCGTAGCAGAAGCAGAAGTAGAAGTAGAAGTCTCAGTCAGGGGAGATCCGAAAGCGGCGGAGAGGGTCCGAGCCATCGGGCTCTTATTGAAGATGTAAGTTAATGAAATGGATATTATATTTTTCTCGCCTTCTTATATAATACAACGCCACTTGTATTTATACCAGAATAGACTTATATTAAAAGATTATAGATGTTCTAATATGAAACGTGTTCTTCGTGTAGGACGAAGATAAAGATAAAGAAGAAGAGCCGGAGCCACCACCGGAGACTAGAATTGACGTGGAAATACCAAAAATCACCACCGACCTTGGACGTGAGATTCATTTTGTAAAGTTACCGAACTTCTTGTCCGTCGAGACAAGACCGTTCGATCACGAGACTTATGAGGATGAAATCGATGAGGAAGAAACTCTGGACGAGGAGGGCCGGGCTCGTCTGAAGCTCAAAGTTGAAAACACACTGAGATGGAAGGAGACGTTCAACGATGAGGGCAAAGTAGTGAAAGAGAGTAACGCGAGATTCGTCAAGTGGTCGGACGGTAGCATGTCGTTGCATCTGGGCTCGGAAATCTTCGACGTGTACAAACAACCCTTACAGGGCGACCATAATCACCTCTACATTCGCCAAGGTACCGGTCTGCAAGGTCAGGCGGTGTTCAGAACGAAGTTAACTTTCAGACCGCATTCTACGGAGTCGTTCACGCATAGGAAGATGACCATGTCGTTGGCCGACAGATCACAAAAAACTTCCGGCATCAAGGTTCTTTCTCAAGTCGGAATGAACCCGGATCAGAACAGATACGAGATGATGAAGGTATTTTGCCGTTACGCTAAATCGTACAACCTGTGCTTGAGATCTTCGGGTGGTCGGATTATTCGAACTACGAAGAATTTCAAGTTCACGATTCAACTCCAAATCTGTCCGAATCTTTCGAACTTGAAGCTAAATTTCAATTGCCTGGACTGTCCGAACCTAAAATTTCAATATTTTTAACAACCTGTTGATTGATTGAATTCAAACTATTCCAAAATTTAAGGTTTACGATTGAACGATTCAAATATTTTGAACTGTTTGTACAATTCGAGATCGCACAGTCTGTCCGAATTTTCCGCGCTAATTCCAATTATAACTAACTGATGTCATATGTCGTTAACTGTGCTCTTTCTAGAAAGAAGAAGAGAAACTACGCATGGCCATGCGAGTCCAGAGCAAAACGAAGAAGAGCATCGGAGGTACCAGGAATACTGGCCGTGCTGCAGGAGCATATAGCGGCGATCCTTATCATGACGACGGCTCCGACGATGAGGGTGCGATTTCGTTAGCAGCCATAAAGAATAAATATAAAAAAGGAGCCGCCGCGATTGCTGCTAAAGGTTGGTAACTAAATATATTTTTTATTTTGTATATTATAAAACTTATTATTTATGAATATTATTTTTGTACGTTACATAGGCAGATTCCACTTGACGCTCGCAACGACGCGATCGTCAAGCGGAACTTGTTCTATATTGTGTCAAGATACGAAATTTCTTTAGATTATAAATCACACAATATTTAAGACGTTACGAAGGGAGAGCGATCAGTCTAATATTCAATTACAGGAAAGATTTCAGTATTATTCGGTAAGAAATAGACGTAAGCCGATACGTTTTATGGATATTATCTAGAAGAATCCTTTTCAATTACAGCAGCCTCGAATATATATTCTTCGGATGAGGAGGGATCGGACTTTGAGACACTTAGGCCTAAGAAGAACTTCAAAGGGAAGGTACTTAAAGATTCGGACGAGGAATCCAACTCAGAAAGTTCCTCCGAGAGCGGCGGAGACGACAATCAGGTTGAAAACGCAAGCGATTGAAATGTACATATATATATAAATATATATATAGATGTTTATATCTTGAAAGAAAAAAATCAATGTTCGCTAATACATAGATATAATAAGGATAAATAAATAAAGCAAAAGAAGAGGAGGCGAAGGCGAGTGAATATTCCAAAATTAATAACCGGCAGCCAAAAAATTCATAATTTTGTCCGGTAGAAGAAATAAGACGTCTTTGAGACGTGTGTGTTGTGTGGGGAATTTTTTGCTTCTGCAATAATAGAAGATAAATATTGACCAAATAATTATTAAATTTATTTGGCAAAAAGTATCCACTTTCTGATAGAGAACTTATAGTTTATTTCGCACATATTAGTTTTCAGCAAATTTATATAGCTCTGTCTTTGAATATATTCTAGTAATCGGACGAAAGATACGGTTAAAATCTTCAATAATTGAAAAAGCGCTTTTGTTAAGAATCCTTTGCTCTCGACCTTGATTATTTTTACCGTCATGTTTCGTTAAGCGTAGTTAGAGCTACTCGACGAGAGTTGCGAAATAACAATACACGTATAGTTTTAAAATAACAGTGTCCTGTAATGTTTTAGTAAGACCTTAATGTTCACCATATAACATATACAAGTAAGTTCGCCTGATGAAGTCTGGATCCTTCCGCCGTAATGCAACGGGAGATCTCATTACGAAGTAGAAACGGCACCATTAAGTAAATAAAATCCACGTCGGGGGATTTTGCGTTAATTTTAAGTTACTTACAATCGACCACCGTCAAATTCTACCGTGCCGAGGGATTTTTACGAAGCGTTCAGAAAACGATAGATATTCCGTTGCATACAATCAAATCTTACAGTTTGTGTAAAAAAAAGGGGGGGGGGGTGAGATGGGAATCGACCTGCTCTCCTGCGGAGGGGAAACAAGCCCGATACGATACGATATTCAGACATAGGATACATTTAGTCTTCAACAGTTATGCGTTATGCATTACGAATCGCTAGATATTTCCGTGAAAATAATTAATTGTTGCTTATTGGCAGGTATATTTACTCGATATCATTGTGTTTGTCGCTGATCCGAATCAGAAGATGGCCGATTTGACTAGACTACGGTTTTGAAGTGGTAATTCTCAACGATATCCTATATAGAAGCGCTCGCTCAGGTCACTCTACGTCGTCCGTTATATTATTATAGTTTGTGAATTCTAATTTAAACTAGGATTTCGTTCTATGTCCCACTGTATCTCAATCCTTGGCCACTTTGTCTGCAGGACTGTCAGCATAGGATTACTATCCATGATACACTTCACAGTGCACTCAAGCAGCACCGCCTGTCCCTTGTGATACTTCACTCTATTCTCCGGATTGCTGCGTTGCAGACCGTTGTAGTGATAAAGGACAAACGTATCCGGACACATGCAACGTTCCTCGGGGAAAAACTCATCCATGAACGATGCGAGAAGTATTATCCCCAGATTCTCATTGTCCAGCTTCTTCCTCATAATGTCGACGCTACGACGATAGACGAGAAATTAGAAGTTCAAACGTTTCCAGACGACAAGACGACGGTTGATATGCCGAGGCAAAGAGATGAAATTTTCACCATATTACATTATTTGTCGACATTAAAGTAATTCTTACGAGAAGAATACGTACTATTCCGCATCGGCCACCAATCCTAATTCTGCCAACACGTCCTGCAGTAAATTCGCCGAGATAAAGTTGTTTCCTTCCGGATCGAAGCGTTTGAAGATTCTTCGTGCTTGTTCCGCCGGTGTCTCCGGGCTTACTAACCGCTTCTCGGTGGAGAAGAGCACAGTTAAATGCGTTTCCGACCCCAGCACCCAGATAGAGTGCGACGGCGACTTCAGAAATGTTCCCACTTCGCAGTATCGTAAGTGCTCCAGGAGAGCCAGGAATCCCACCGTATTCTGTTTATCTATGCCACGTAATTCTACAAAATACATAATTAGAACATGAGAAAGAATCCCTCTCCAGCGGACAGTTTCTAGAATATACGATGGTTTTCGTAAGGTTTAATAATTTAACTTTGACAGATTTCCGAATTTTACTCGGCGATGTCATTCGTGAAACAGCCTGGTGGTGGAAGTGAGAGAAGAGTAACAAAGTTAAAAAGATACTCAATACAAAGGAAGGAAACGTAAATCTCACTTAGCCCGCCGATATCTTGATCGTGATCCCAAACGTGACTAACTGCTCGACCAGTCAGCATCAGATTGATCAAACTCTGGCTGCCGTATCCGTAAGTGGAATCGATCATGGGTTCCGTGGGATCTGACATTTCCGAGCATATTCCTGAAATCCCCTTTGTACATATGACAGTGTAGAGTAGCAGTAATACACCGTATTGATCTTTCAACATTCCGATTTGCTCCGTAAACAAGTTCTCCACATCGTCGATGCTATTTGTGGTGAGTATCCTGAAACGATAAAACGTGATTAATGGTGAAGACGCGTTATTAAAAAGTTTAATAGTTCCTTCATCAGGTCGAAGGAATACGTTCGGAAACGTACCTCAGCTGAGAATGAAAAACCTCCGATTCTAACGGCGTTTGTTCTGTGACTTGCGTTTTGCTAGTTTGGCTACTTTCGCTAGTATCCTCAGCCGAATTCACCATAGATTCCGCGGATTTAGGATCAGAAGCTTCTTTACTAGACGCACAGACGTTCGAGTGATTAGTGTACACTACTGAATACTTAGGATCCTGGGTATCGGCGGCTTGACTAATAATTTCAACCATTGCTTTTACAAGTAACTGATCACACTTGTCAACCTCGATGGCCTTCCAAGTCACGACATCGCCCTCCGGTAACAACTGCTTCAAAATAAATGCCTGAACCGGGGCTATCACGGCACAAGGCCCTCCTTCTCTTTGTACAAGCGCAGTGGGTTCGTCCACGCTGAAGGAAAAGCCTGTAACAGTGATATATGTATTAATGATTTCATCAATAGAATGTAACGAGAGGTATACGATACCTCGAATTATCGGTTCTATCGTGCAATGTTACATGTGAATAGAAATATGACTATAATTGTCATTGATGATCGGCCATTACGCCGACGTGACACACAACCACCAGATCGTGATTTTACACGCGAGTTTCCATGCGAAATTACACGATCGGCGTGCATGCGAGATTATGTTTCCGTCTCACCTTGCGCCCATCGCTTGAAGACGTCCTCTTTGACCGTCGAACCCCAAAGCAGTGTCTTGATGTTTTTCAGGAGCTCGTCGTTGCTTGTGATAACATTTTCGGCCATTATCCCTGGGAATGCACTCAATGTACGGGAGATTACAACGCACCGTGCACACGAATTTTATCTAGAGTAGACCATAATATTTCCTAGGGTTTCTCGTTAAATCTCACGCGATACCAGAAACATGCAGCACACCCCGATAACCTATTTTGTACAACAGACAACTGCCAAGTGCGGCGCCATTTTGGTCCTTTTCTTCTTTGTGAAATATGCTCGAGAGTGTGAATCCGAGTGAGATTCGGCTTTCCACGCGGACAATCGATATATCGTGTGTCGAATCACAGAGCGGCCCGATTCGTATCGTCGATGATAACTGCGAAGAAGTGGCTGGTAATTTCTTCGTTACCGCCAAATCATCTCGGGCGGCAGTTGATAAGACAGAAATTTCGCATATCGACTGCAGCGCGCGAATAGAGAAAAACGATTATGTTAGAATATTCTTTTCAGCAGAGGCAACCGACGAAATAATATGAAAAATTATTAGCTCTATGGGATTTAGCGTAACAAAAAACGTGCGTCACGCCAAATCTGTTCAGTCACTTCCCGTCGCAAAATCGTGTGTCAAATCAGAATAAATGACAATGAAAAAAATGACGTCATCCGGATAGCATATGTCATTCATATATATTATATTTATATTGGATATGCTGTGTGAATATACGCAACATATTGAACAAATTCCTGCAACAACTTTCGTAGTATATCATATCTCGTATATTTTTGGAACATATATTCAGGATATATTAGGTTGGTGCGTATGAAATGTCGCATTCTCTTTACATGCGGACGTTTTCCTCCCTGTTTTCGTTATACTTTTGTATTTGGCATAACCTCATTCATACTCGTATTGTCCATTGCCAGAGACTCATTTCAACAAAATAGGTTTTCTCGAAGGTCTTCCCTTTTTTATTTCTTTTGAGTTTATTACCGATATGAATTCTGCCGACATTCGCGTCATTTTCTTATATGAGTACAAACTTGGTAATAGTGCTGCAAAAGCTGCACGCAACATAAACCAAGCGTTTGGGGAGAATACG